>NC_052508.1:41721857-41824357 GCF_014356525.2 Nilaparvata lugens
GTATAGAAAACTTGAAATTGGGGTACCTTAATTTTTTTTGGAAAGCAATACTTTCCTTACCTATGGTAGTAGGGCAAGGAAAGTAAAAATGAAATGAAATAGGTGAAAATCAAATGAAAATATAGTCATACTTGGATATTACACATAAATTCAAAAACTATGAAATTTTGAAAAAGAATTACAAGAGGAAAAGTATTGAACATAAGAAATATAAATTCATAAAGCAATTAAACAGGTCTTTGTGCGGGCAGCACATTCTGAGTGAACATTATTATTATTCAGCTAACAGAAAAAGCCATGCAAATTAGAAGTGCTATGACACAATAATTACACAAAATTACATAATTATAGAATTCACGTTTTCAAGCATATGATAATATCAAATTGAATACATTCTGGTAAATATCGACCTTAGATTTTTGACTACTCTTATGGAATAATATATACAATAGTATGATCGTTGTTTCAAATAATGTAGCCGCCAACTGTCATTAGGTTATTCCCCTAAATTATTCTCGTTTAAAAATGAGGCTTGCAGTTCAATGAGCAAGGAAAGTTGTGTGAGTGTTCCACACCAGATTTTTTTACATCGTCCCGCAGTTGAAAAAGGAATATTCCTGCCAAATCTCATAGAATTCTATCAAAAAGGCCAAACATATTTCAACATACAGACAGACGAATGAGAATCTGAGTTAAAACATAGACCGTACTGCGTTCGGTCAAATATATGTTACTAGTTTTGAACGGTAATCCAAATTCACGAAATACGAGGTGGATGACAGCATTAATTTGGAATCTCATTCAACGATTAAAACATTCGAAGAAAAAACCCTTTTATATTGGTTTTATAAGATTATGATAAACCCAATGGGAATTAAATATTCTTTTCCACCGCTTAGTCATCCGATTTCAGGTGAATCCCGCAACAGTTTTCATCAGTCAACTTTTTACCTGTCATTTGAATTCAAGAGTTGGCTGTGAAATATTGTCTAATGATGGAACAGGACTGATAGCAATACAACGGGGGATCGTTTTAGAATAAGCTCACCCTTATATCCAAGAGCGTTTAGTCGACTGTAATCTCTTTTTAATTTCCTCGGCTGCATAATTCAGTAGTTTAACCTCACTTTAATCGGTTGCCAAAATTTTTTAATTGCTTTCTAACTCATCTTCAAGCTACTCTGTATCAGAAAAATATTTCCTTTTCCTATGCGATTCATCCCTGAAAAGCTGCTGAAGTATTAAGAATTCAGGTTCTAATGAGATATAATTTATATTTTTTTGATCCGTTCCCTTATCATGATTAATCATGTTTTATGAGTTTTGAATTATAAATCTTGAGAATTTCTCTTCATAGTTAACTGCGCTCTATGAATTGAAATCCCAAAGAGTAAGTTTTTGATGATTCACCAAATATTATATCTATGAATTATTAGTGAATTTCGAAGGCAGTTTCAAATAATCATCATCAACTAGAATGGAATTGTAGTAAAGCCACTCTATTATAAAGGCATGCATTCTTTGTGAATGTTTATTATTTTAATAGATAATTGATTCTAGAATAAAAAATAATGCAGGTATACGTTCATCCTTTCAGATTCAAATATTCCTTACACTAATAAGTATCTCAGTCACTTTTTACGTTTCAAATGGGATAAGAATACGTTAATCCTTCTTCAGATGATTAAACTTCAGATGATTAGATGATCGCAGATAATGTACGTTTGGATGAATTTCTTGGCAAATGCACAGATATAGTATACAGTATGGAGTGTGAAATAATGATTGTTATCGATTGATTGAAGGGTAATGTAGTAATGATTTTGTCTTTATACTATCGCTATAAATTAGAGTTAACTCCATCTTTTAACCATAAATTGAAAAGAATACAAGTCTCCGGGTCTACACAAAAATAATTTAAGACCATCACCATACGTTATGAAAAACATTGAGGAAGCAATTGGCAATTTGAGGAGGTCGTATGCAGAATTATCCTCATTTGATCATGAATACAAACTATATCCTAGACTACTGCTTGGAAGGAGCTCTAGATTACCCTTGATGAAATACAATAGAAGATAACGAGGAATTAGTTTCTCATGAAAATTTTAAGTTGAATCTTAGTTGTAATGCAAGGGTGGCGTTAATTTAGACTCACTTTGTACTAGTAAGAGTGAATAAGATTAGTTTAGTTCAGTTTCAACTAATTGCAGTTTTCAGATAAGGATGGAGTTTAAAGTTGAGTATGCATGTATTTTATGAGCAACATTTGAGATACAGTCAACTCACCTAGGAGGAAACATCACTGACCCAGTTTTGCAGTTCTTAGATCAGCGGATTACACCAAATACATTTATTAATGCGTTCCAATAGAAAGTTAGCTTCGCGAACACTATAGACAATACCCTAATAATGATAATATCAATAAATGTGCAGGTTTATCCGATAATTAGTTTTAAGGCTTAGGTTCATTAGGAGGGCGAGGGAAGGGTGAGACCACGCTGTATGGAATCTCAATTCTCAATTTCTTCCTTAACTGATACCAAATTCAATTATATCCGAGCGACGGTAAGAAGTTTTAGTTCTTCGTCGGTGCTGAACCCCGCTAGACCGAGCGTCCTCTCGCCTTGGTGGCTTGTAATTGCTTAATGGAGTGTTCTGTCGAAGTGCCACCTCCACACAAACACACATGAAAGTGTACACTTGCCACCAGGGTGGCAAACCTGCCAGCTCATTCGGCAAGTCGCGTAGACTACTCTATTGAGTTGGTCTAATCCGACGATCGCAAACAAGCTACCATCTCCTTGCCATCCTCCGCCCATATTCCAGCATCGCGCTCCAAGCTGCAAGTCTTGTAGTCTTAACTTTGTTCACCGATAACAATGCAGAAAGCTTGTCGCGCGCGGAGAAGTTGTGAGTTGAGGTTGAACACACAATCTAGCGCGAAGTGCTTGAAAGACTTTTCAGCAGAAACGTCTCTCTATTATGATGGCTCAAGCAGTTGAAATGTATCTTCTCAGATAATGAGGTATCTGTCAACATCAATTCATATTAGGTAGGCTATACTGATTAAAAATACACAATCAATCAATTCCGTTTCACAGATTTCATAGACATTAGATTTATTTCATTTCTCTTCAAATAATATTGAAAATTGATGATGTGTATATATTTTCATCATAACCCTATCTTCAACATTCCATCAAAAAATGTTTACGAAACGGATATCCAGAGCTTTGCTTGTTTTTTTGTAAATGAATTAATATCTCTGGTTCCAGTTAGATGATAGGAATTTCAATTTTATCAGTTCAAACTGAAACTTTGTTTGATTTGAGTGTTTCTGGTTATCAATGGAATGTATAATATGCTTCCGAGACGACTGAGGGAGCTGAAAATCATTACCAATAGGGGTATTTCAATTTTAAGTATGAACGATTCTCATTGTCATTTTTGCCAGCTCCCATGGGAGCACATCTTCAATCATTCAGTTTTATCATCCCATTCATTGAATGTGAATTATCACTTGAACTCTCCACAGGAATCAATTAAACTTAATATAAATTACCATACACTTGATGACTAATCCATATTAATGAATTCAAATTCCAAGTTTGCAAGTCTCTTTTGGAATGAATCTTTATTCAACATGAGGATGTGATTTGAGAAAAGGCTATAGGCTGGGAATTATAAATTAACAACCCGTAATATTTATACTTCGATCAACTTGATAAAATAAAATCTCATTTCAGGCTTAAGCTAGCTTTCCAAATATCCAATTGGAAAAGAGATGAGTGCGAAAATGTATGAAAATATTAAGTACGATAACATAGATTTCCAATATATTCGAAGAAATTATTCAATCACCAATATTTTTGAGAACAGAATGAAATTGATAATAGATTTTTGCACTCAGGTTCATTCCTGAAAGTAAGATTGGGCATTATAATAGAATGAAAGTGAAACTTCATTGTAGTAATGATGTGATAACTGTTACCGCAACGAATAAATAATGTGTTAGAAATTGCGAGAAAGCTGTTCCTTGAAGTATATGGAGCGCTTGTTGGGCGTTTGTTTTCGGTTATTAGCTATGGGCCGCACAGGTTGATGGCAGATAATATAATCGCCCCTGAGCCACAAGGAGGCATGAGCCTTATTCGGTTATCAAACTAATGGATGAGCTCTGGGGGGAATTTATCGCTAATGTAGGCATTTACCTGTTGCATTATTATTGCGGTCATATTTCACGCGTCCTGTTCCATTCAGCTTAATTAATTCGAACGCAGCGTTCATAAACACGAGACGCCCTATTCCACTAGAAAATATTCTGTAAGTTGTTCATATAAAAGTATTCGGAAGATACTTGAGTTATGACTCTTTTATTCTTAGGTCTATAGCCTCATATTATGAGAACAGGAAGAATATAATTTTATTCCACTTGAAACTTGAAGGGCCGCTCGCACAGTGCCAGTTCGAACAGAATCACAACTTAAACTCGATTAAATCGAAGTCAAGTTTTGTTTGCTATAATGTGATACATTTTGAGATTCGAACACCTGCTGATTCGATCCAGTCTAAGCATTTACTGTGCAAACGGTATTTACAGTGCTATAAAAATGTAAAGATAAGCAATATGGGCTGAAGGATGAGTACAGTCACGGTCTCACACGATGAGCCCTGGACCCCGACCACTGGATACAACTCAGCTAGTTGATCAAATGTTGTATTGCTATGCATAGTTGCGTCTTGATTCTAATTTTCCATATCAAATTTTATTTAATTTACGCTACTATGCAAAGAAATTACATTCAATCTGTAGCTTAGTTGTATCCAGCTACTCAGCAAGCCAGCCGAAATTCAATAATTAGGATAACTTACAGCAGTCGGGCATGCCCAGTTTGCTCATTTCAACTTACGCCCGCCCCCGTACCGAAAATTAAGGATCAAGTTACTATGGATCAGTTAATATGGTACCATATTTTCACTTACAATGGATGGGACAATCTCAACTCAAATTTGTAACATCAGTGTAAAATAGCATAGCGAGATGATTGAACATATCACGAGTGCTTTAAAGACCATATAAAACTGTCGTATACACTATATTATTGACAACCACCCAAGCAAAGAGCAGTACGGTATAACATTGCTCACTTGTTTGATTAGAAATCAACCGAATGTGAAAAATAAGTGTATTTTGAGATTGCAATTTGGAGAAATCAAGAGTTATTCACCCAAAAAATTTAATCCGAGGCGTCATAATTTCAAATCGAGATTATAGGCTATGCACAATCATTCAATTCATGCATTTTCACTTGAGACCGGGCAACCAACAGTTCACTATTACTAAAATTTTTAAATGTTTGACAATAAAATCAAAATTAATACACACCAACTCACACAACTCAAAAGATATTGAATTTTCCATGATTCTAGCTTTTGGAATTCAACAAACATTCAACTCGGTAGTTAGAAATCAGTTCGGCTTTGACAATTATAGTAGTTGCATGATACTCTAACAGCTGACTTCTTCCACATCAGAACCCTTCGCTTGATTCTGCTAATTTTTACCTTCCTCGCCCTGTTATTGAGGTACTCCAATTTCTTTATTTCCATACATTACAAGGTCCCTCCCCTGAGTCCAAAAAAGTGTGTTTTTTAAATTTAATGGAATGGAAATTTTTAAAAAGATGACTCCTTTGATTGGGTCTCGTCAATGAAACTAATCACGGTTGAAATTCAACCGGCTTTTGTGCAACCGGCACTATATAGGACGAAATGGATAAAAGTAGTTAAAGGTATAATTAATATTATCGAGGCACCGAGCTTCGCTCGTTATTTATTTATTGATAAACAGAACACAATTCTTCAAAATGATTGGGGCACAGCCCCAACAGGCACAGCCCAAAACTATTCCTTCCCCAAATTTTATTTATACATTATAAATGGTCCAAAAAGTAGATTATACACTTGAGTTCAGGTCCAATTCTCAGTCCAAATATTTGAAAACAGAAAAGTTCTAATTTAATTGTTTACAAACCAAATTGAATAACAAAATAACACTCACTAATCAATTAAAACTGTAAAATTATAATCAACTTTGAATATTTGATATACCAGATCTTGTCAACAAATCATATTATTTTGATCGAGTCTATTAAAATTTCTAGATTTCTCGAGAGATACGGTAAGCTGATTGATTACACAGCTGATCTCCCACACAGGCACACACATCTTCTGTTATCGACAGACGACGAAATTATCATCTGTTTTTCCAAGGATGAATAACTATTATCCTCTTCATGTCCTTCAACGAGTTTTCCCAAGGATGAGACCTAGTGCAATCAAATTTTAATATCATAAACCTCTTATGTTCCAAATTCCGTGAAAATCGTTAAAGCCGTTATCGAGATCATTTGGACATAAATAACCAAATAATTTATAAATAAATATAAATAACCAATTATAAAAATATTTACAGGTTATGAAGATGTGATTTGACATCATAAAATGATTTTTAAGAAACCGACTAATCTTTAACAGAATTATGAAATTGAAAGAACAGATAGCCTAGTCAAGGTATCACTCTAATAAAATCGAATCTTATTCATGATAAGGAGTAGTCATATCTCTATACTTATAAAAGGCTAAGCCCCGACAGACTGAAATCACACCACAGCCCAAACTACTGAGCCTAAAAACTTGAAATTTTGCACGATTGTTTATGGTAGCCTGAAAACATCCACTAAGAAAGGATTTTTAGAAATTTGCCCCCCTGAGGGAGCTGAGGCCCCCCCAAAATTTTGTACGTTTTAACCGCTCATTGTACAGCAAAGTCATGAGGAACTTTTTTGTTCAGCTACGAAAAAAAATTAGATCTATGCAGAAAAATTCCGAGCACAGGAGGGCCCAGAATAGAGCATTTTTCGAAAATTTTGATGTAAAATCACACTACAGCTCAAACTAATTGTCCTACAGACTTGAAACTTTGGACAAATATTCTTTAAACATGCTAGACGCGCACTAAGAACGGATTTTGAGATATTTTGCCTCTAAGGGTTTCAAAGGATGAAAAAGGATCCTATTAATTAAGGTTATGAACATGCGGTAAGGTGAGTGCCATATGGAAATGAGATAATTTATTTATTGACATGTGATATTCTAACATATGTTGTAATCATTGTAAATAACAAAATTATATGATAGAAATTAAAAAAAGAACATATGTTCTATTATTGTTTTCTACCTGATTCCACTCAACCTCAATAATATTGTTCTGATAATTGATAAATATGTTTAATAATATTATTTTTATTGATATAATAAAAGTATTGTTTTAATAATTAATTATTATCATTAATATGATAATAGTATTGTTTTGGTAATCAATAAATATTTTTATTTTCACAAACTCTGTTTAATATTTATAATGGTGAATGTGAAACAGTTGCATCAAAGAAATTATCTCAAAAACATAATATGTTTAGGAAAACCATAGTTTTGAACTTCGTTTTCCTGATGCAATGTATAAGCCTACACGTGGCATGTATTAGGCCTATTAATTTTTCAGCTAGAACAGTTTTCTGAGACTGCTAAATAAACGTCTACAGTTTTATCAATGCTGTATCGGCAAAATGAAAACGCATGCAGTTAATATGTCTTTAAATAAAGGTGTTGATATCTACATGATAATTTATTATTCTCTGCCATTTTAATTAAAATTTCAAAATTATTCAAGCCTTGATAGAATGATTGACTCACTGTACAGTCAGTCGAAAATTTTGATATTGAAATGAGAAGTATTTTGGCAAGCTGAACAAAAAAGTACCTTTTGATATTAATGCACCTTTTTGATATTATTTCTTCATTTATTTATTTTATCCTATCTTTTAGTAAAATAACAATGATTTCTGCATTGAATAACATCTATCTTGCCAACAAGAATCGAACTCTTTGTGAATTTAGATATGACCTACACTTTATATTTATATAATTCTATTAATAATAAATTCATGGAAGTTGAAGTACTTTTTTCCAGTTAGTTGATGATTGGTTGATGAAATTGATTATCAATAGAGAAAATGATTATAATCTTATCAATACAGAATTAGTTGAATGAATTGTCGATGTACTGAAGTTATTTCATTTTAATTAGAAAATATTTATAAACTCTTTATAAATTTATCACATTGAAAACTCTCTTAATAGACAACAAGATTACAGAAACAAAATGTCAAACATATACCTACATTTATTTGTAGCACGGCCAGAAAGAGACAAACATGAGTACTAGCCGTGAGTTTATTAAATATAACTCAATATATGTATATTTTGTTAATAAAAATTACGAGTTGATCAGAGATGCGAGTAATTCCTTATATTTGATCCGAATGGTTATTCATAATACAGTAGTCGGGGTCACTGCAATCAAAATTTTTTTATTCTGTACGGTAGCTAATAAATTTCAAACGTATTGATTGTCCATAATGTATCCAGTGTCCATAATGGAAGTAATTGAACTACTCAAAATTAATGGCTTACTGGTCCCTCATAGATTTATAGTACATATTTATTATTTATTTACAGCTCCTGCTGATTGAACCTGTCTTTTTCAGCGTTGTCTATTGATAATAAAGATTAATTTACAACTAGCTTACCCAGCGAACTTCGTACCGCCAATGTATCTTTTGTTACACTTGACTTTATTTGGTGAATCATGAAATTTATCTTACAATCAACATGTTCATTTACATCTCAATACGGACTTCCTATGTGCTTAGTCATGCAGCAGTCATTATTCCGAAAACATATTATTCTTCTCAATCAATTGGTAGTAATATCTATCAGTAAAGTTTTCAATTAAATAAAAGGTTATATCAGTGTTTCAAAGAAAAATATTCAATGTTTTCATAGCTGTAGATTGTCGATATATGATCCAGGAAATATGCGATGTACGATGAATCACATAGAATTCCATATTCTTTCCATTTTAGGATGAATATAAGCTAAGCTAAATTCAAAAAATTGTAAATTATTCTTTTATTCTTCAGTAATTAATGAATGTAATATGAATACTATACATATATATAAATATATATATATATACTCTCTTTCATTAGGTGAATACTTTTTTTCAACATTTTCCAGTTTCTCAATGATAGGGGAGTGATAATTATTTGTATAGGTCTTCTAAGGAACCATTATCAACAGCTGGTACCAATCAACTACACTTCAACTCCAAACTACCGTTTTAATACCAGTACACAGTAATTTATCACAGGGTGATATGTTTATTACAGCTGGTAACTTTAGATGCTAAATCATATTATCACAATATCATCTTGAATCATGATCATCTTTTCGTTCTTCAGTAGCCGCTCGGCCGAAAATTTCGAAAACAGATGTCTGTAAAATGGATTAATAAATAATTATTATTAGCCCCCCTATTAAAATTTCTGTTCAGAAAACATCCCCAATATTCACACAACATATTCCCAAAGTTTCATGCCGTTATGTCAAGTAGTTTTCAAGTCTACAGGGAACAAATAAACATACAAACAAACACACAAACAGACATTCATTTTTTTATAAATAGATTTCCATTCGGCTCAAACCAAACCCTCTCTAAATGAAGGTAGAATGATAAGGATTCAGTTCTGTTGTTTCAACATTTTTTCAAATCACTTTAAAAGAGTTCATGTAGTACCTATACTATTGTGCTTGAGACACTTCTGGCGCTATCATAGTTTCATCACTAATCTGTTCCACAGTCCTATCTCTTGCAGTCGTTAACTATATCTATAATAATTATATAAAGTAAAGAGCTGGCTTATACACATACGGGATAGGAAAATTATGTTTGACGCATCATCACGTCTGAACTACTGGACTAAATTAACTTGAAATTTTGCTTATAGATTCTTAATTAACCAAGGATGGTTATAGGCCTATTCTCAATTCTTCAAAATTTCATTAAGTCAAGTTTTCATTTTGTCAAGTTTTAAAATAGATCCTTGCGAAGCACGGGTTCTTGCTAGTTATCTATAAAGCGATAAGAGTACCATGCAAAATTATAATTATGCAGTGATGAGAATTCTTTGGCAGAAATAAAGTTATAAAGCGGCTTAGTTCATTGTTGGCAGATTATAGAAAAAAAAGATTGCTTGTACATTTGAGGTTGGAATCCTTCGTTTTGATTTAATACGTTACTCGATCTTAGATCAGTCGACAATTTATTGAGTTATTATCGAACAAATTAGCTGATTGATCCCTCGACTATTATGAATTAAATTATATTTTACTCAGATAATTGTAAATATTATATGCTAAAGAAGGTTTACGTAATGAAAAAACAACGGTTATTATGTTATTCAAATATTAATTGAAATCTAAAAAAGTATGAAAAATCAAGAGTATATAAAGCTCACATAAAAAATTGAGTGTACGTAAGGCTACAGTATCATATATTGAGATTTATTCATTGGAATGCTCACAGGCTATTATATAAGTTATTTATATATAATTTTTTTTTTTTTTTTGTATAACAAAAGTTGGAGAAACCCTGAATCTTGAGTAACCAATTACATCACATTTTACTAAGACTAGAAAGCCAATCAGAGGAAGGCTTACAAATTGTTAGAGGGAGAGATGAGAATTTTTCTGAGAACTTTTTCTCTCTGTTCACTATTCACTATTCACTATTCGTTCCCTGAGATGGCGAACATTTCGAATTTTCTCCGCATTTACAAGATTCTTGATATGCCCCTTAAGAAAAAGTCCAACGGAGTCATATCAGGGCTCCTTGGTGGCCATGGAATAGGTCCTTCCCTTCCAATCCACCTGTTGCCGAAACGAGCGTCCAGTGACTCACGGACACACAAACTGAAGTGTGGCGGCGCCCCATCTTGTTGGAAATAAACTAAACCTTTCTCCGCCTCAATGTCATCCAACTGAGGATAAACATACTCCTCTAACATGTCACAATAGACATCACCATTGATATTCCTTTCGTCAAAAATGAAGGGTCCTATGACTCTGTCATGCATAAGAGCACACCAAACATTCACTTTGGGCGTGTCACGTTCGTACTCAATAAACTCATGGGGCGGCTCTGAAACCCAAACTCTGCAATTATGCCTGTTTACAGTTCCATTCACATGAAAAGTAGCTTCATCACTAAAAACCACACTTTTTAAAAAATCATTATCTTCATCAATTTTATCCAGCATGGAAACAGAAAAGTCGAATCTCTTAACCTTGTCTGCCGGTTTGATATGTTGTAAAAGTTGAATCTTGTAGGCAGTTAAACGAAGTCTTTCATGAATTACCTTATGGACTGTTGATCTTGGTAACTCCAACTCCAGACTGCATTAACGATTTCTTAGGGCTTCGAGTGCATGAAGCTCGGATTCTGTCCACATTCTCTTGAGACACATGCGGCCTACCCGGCGACTTTTGCTTCAAAACACTTCCTGTTTCCTTGAAGGCACTTAACCACTGACGAATTGTTTTGTCTGTAGGCAGGTCAACACTATAGCTACGTCGAAAGTTTCTTTGTACAGTAACAACAGAATTAGTTTCTATGAGTCAAATAACACATTGAGCCTTTTGTTGAGGCGTCGCCATAGCGCGGCAGTCCAGACGACACTGACTGCCTGCCGCAGCCGCTACATCATTTCAAGGTCAACGCTCCGCAGCGCTGCCAACTGTTGAGAGAAACATTCCCAATTGGTATGAGTGAAACTCTTTGAGCTGCTTGTTTCAAAGGAATTGATCAGATTTTGCTATCTTTTATAGTTGAAAAAATATTAACTTTTTAAACCCCGGAGTTCTTTTATAGACACTCTGTATAATATTAGTGAATTAATTAATATTGATCTTATTCAGAGCACTTACTACTTATCATCCTTTGATGATAGTAATATTATTCAGTCAGCAAAATCTAACTGATATTTATATTAATAAGTCCACAATATATTCAAATTCAAATTCTTTATTTTCTGCATAAATACAATAACAAGAAATGTCTGTATATTGCAGTCGTCATAAGTACAATTATATACACATAGGTAACATGTTTTTTGGATTTAGTTAACATGATAAAAGGTCAGAAAAAGTCAGCCAGACAAAAACTCATTCAACGAGTAAACCTAACCAACCCTACCCTAACCTAACCCAACCTAACCTAACTCTCCTTCTACAACAAACTTTTTAAGGTTTTTTTTTTGAACAAAGCATCATTATTAATCGACTTCAAACTATCTGGTAATTTATTATAGATTTTAATACCAGTGACATTTATATCTCCTTCAGACAAGGCAAGACGATGTTGGGGAAGTACCATGTCTTGTAGAATAATTGTGGCTAGCTCCTACAGTTGTAAAACGGTCGCCATTCCTTCTTATATATATCATATAAGGATCCAGAGAACTTCAAGAACTGGCGTTGTGAGTCTCAAAGAATTTCGAAAGGATAAATTAGTGCATACCTGTATTCATGATGAGCGTTTTAAGGATCAACTAGAAAAATAATAGTTGATTTTCATTGTTCTCGATTAAATATATGGTTACTGATAATCAGTCACTAACTATCTTTTTGATTTCCTTATTGGTAATCTCCAATATCTTCAAGAGAGAAGCGGTAAGAATTGTTAATCTTCAGTTATTGAAACTCATGGTGGTTCATTACATTGAGAGTATTCATGCATCTACTACTGAGCTAGAGCTGTGGTCAAACCCCAATATATTTGCGAGCCGGACGGCCTTAACTTTTTGCAAATTTATTTGCAGGCTAGGGACATTAACAGCTACACTGGTATATATAAAAGACTAGCAGTCAGGCGCGCTTCGCTCGCCATATCCGTCTAGCCAGGACCCCCGACTGGATCGTCCAAGAATAAGATCAGCAGGCTCGCTTTGCTCGCCTGCATTTTTCATTTGAGCATTTTCATCATGTTAAGACGATCCAGTCGGGGGTCCAGACTAAACGTCTGGCTAAGCGGATATGGCGAGCGAAGCGAGCCTGATGGCTAGTAATATAATATTCCAAGGACTAGCTCTGATTGAAGTGGCAGTGCCCAATCGATTTTTCCGCGATATATTCATTTCAATCTTCAACTTGGTGCCAACCTAACAAAATTATTAATTTAGTTATCAGTTAACAACTGTTTCAAAGAAATACTCTCTCTAGATTATAGTCTATATTAACATATGGTATGGACATTTTTCAATTATAATTAAGAGAATAAGAAGAATATACATGCCAAAAGACGAACTTTAAACCCTTAAAAACCACCCTTAGAGTTAAAATATTGCCAAAAGATTTCTTAGTGCGCCTCTAAAGGGCCAATTGAACATACCTACCAAATTTGAACGTTTTTGGTCCGGTAGATTTCTAGTTTTGCGAGTGAGTGAGTGAGTGAGTGAGTCGGTCAGTCAGTCAGTCAGTGAGTGAGTGCCATTTCGCTTTTATATATATATAGATACCATACATCACAAGGTACATAGAGATTGCTCGCAATAGGATATTGGTGAGAACAGAAGATAATGTTAAGAACAGCTGATTTCTGTTCAGTAATCAAATTTCCGTTTGACGTTTCGTTTGACACTGTTCGTGGGTAATAATGTTCTGCATTGTGATTGCTTGAGAAGCTGTATTGAGAAGTGAAAACCATTGCATAGTGTGAACTTTCAAGTATAGTATCTAAAACCCATTACAAAAAGACAGCACTACTTATGAGACTGATTGTGATATTCACATTGTAATATGTTCATAGATGAGCATACGGTAAATTTACGACGTGAATGAATGATCACGGTTACAGTTACAATAATCTGAGCTGATATATGACACCAACAAACTGATGTGTGGCCAGCTCACAAATCTCCCATAAGGATTAGGCTACAATGTATGGTTACATTGTAACCATATGTTAGGTTACATGACATGTTTACATGTCATGTAAACTTTGAAGAACCGTAGGAAAGAGTCCTGAAGTCGGATTATAAATTTGATAGGCCATAGTCCTGGTCCTGAACATAACGAACACAACCGGAAATATCATCAAATTCGGTGCACACATAGAAAATCATTGAATGTCAAAATTTAAGGCTAGATTTCCATTTACATAGATTTCCTTTTTACTTTCCTTGCCCTATTACCATTGGTAAGGAAAGTATTACTTTCAGAAAATAATTGAGTTACCCCAATTTCTAAATTTCTACACGTTTCAAGGTCCCCTGAGTCCAAAAAAGTGGTTTTGTGTGTGTGTGTGTGTGGTGTGTGTGTGGTGTGTGTGTGTGTGTGTGTGTGTGTGTGTGTGTGTGGTGTGTGTGTGTGTGTGTGTGTGTGTGTGTGTGTGTGTGTGTGTGAACGTTTCTCTCGGTGCAGCAAAGTGGCACTTTGCGAACTAGTTGCACAAATAACTATTCTCTAAGTTTATTTAACTTTTGTAACTTGTGTTTCTGTAACCGAGCACTCGTCGGAAAACCTTCGGGTTTGGCAGGACCCTCAATTGTGTGAATTGTGGATGAAAATTTTGATTTGATTTTACACAATTCATATATTCTAAAATTATGAAAAAGGATGCTGATCCAGAGGTTTTGTGGTTGATTGCAATTCTACTAGAAGGGTGCGATTTCGTCCACGGTTGTGACATTTCAAGCTGAAATGTGACCAATACATTGATACATTAATTCACAGTACTGATCGAAATTGTGAATCTTGAAACTGACAGTACATATTGCTTCTGAAATGCCGGGAAATAGAAGTTAATCCAAAGACTTTGTAAAAGATAGATTTTCGAAAAGCTCTGCATCACGGAGGAAAATATTGAAGGTAAAAGATTCACGCAAGCAACGTACGTACTGAGTGCTCGAGGATTGTCATGGAAAAAGTGCTCGAGTACAAATTGAAGGGGTGGCCTGAGAAGAAAAAAGGTGGTGTCTGCGTAATTCTGAGAGATTTTCTTCTTGCTGGTTGTTGGTGGGTTCCCTCTCTCAATCTTTCCGTTACTGTTCTTGTCACCTGGTGGAGGATTTCACAATGCGAAATAGACAAAGAGATAAAATGAGACTTTAACAAATTTCCTCCCTGGTTTCTTTTTATGGCCTCATGACATTATCTCTTTAAATCTTCCACTCTTACTCTCACACACTCACTCTTTCTCCCTTTACAAATGGTACTCTCTTCTCTGATCTCTTTCTCCCACCTTTCTTATCCTTCCATGGAAAACGGCCAGGAGCGGAAAATAATTCTTTCCGTAATTGGTTCCCACTTACTTACAACTGTCGCTAAGCTTCCAAATACTTCATTACAAAGTACACTGAAATCCTTTCTGCAATTCAACATCATTCACTACCAAGGACAGGGATTAGACAATCATCTTCTCTTCATCTTTCTTTCTGAAAATTCATCTTTGTTCATCTATTTTTATTTAGTTTCAACAATTTTATCACTCAAATGCTGGCTCGTGTTCATAAAATTGATTATAATTTGGAATCTATAAATAAAAGCGAAATGGCACATATTCATTCACTCATTCATTCATAATCAACAGAGCTAAAAATCTGCTTGGCCAAATAGGTTGAAATTTTGCATGTAAGTACAGTTGAACATCTAGAGGCACACTGAGAACGGATTTGAAAAGATTCCAAGATACGCCTAAAATCTGCGTTTTTCTAAGAACCAATACAATTTTTTGATATGAAAAAATATTCAAGCTTGGTACACAGGTTCAGCTGAGGTATATAAATGTTGTTTTGTGAGTTGAGTTTCGCTTTAAGTTGAGACGCCTAAGTTTCGCACAAGATCGGCGGTTTTTGAGCGTTTTTACTGCGTTTTCTAGGCCTTCTCAATAACTAATTGACAGATCATTGTTCAAATTCCGTACAGAAGCTAAGCTAGGGTCTAGAAATTTTGTCTTGAGAGGACTTCAAAATTATGCCAAATAACCGCCCAATATAGGCGGTTTTACAGCGTTTTCCAAGCGTTCCCCAGCGTTTCTCTTCTCAGGTTTTTCAATGCATTTTTCTACATTCTTCAAGCAAATTCATACTTGGAAGAGTTGGATATAGATGTTTGTTGAGTTCTTCATAGCATTCCTGTTTCAAATGTCAAAGAACTATCAGACTGAAATACAATAGCTCTCATTATATCCTTACCAAGTCTCTAATTGATAAATAACTGAATATTCATTGATTCTGATGAAAATGACTTTTGCAACCCTGCTCTACATAATTGACAGAAATATGGTGAATCGATCCTAAAAATCTCTTTTGACTTCTTGACGGAAGAAAGCTCAAATTAAAAATGTAGGCGAACGAAGCTAGCTAGCCTCTATATCCTATTTCTGGATGATCCAGGAGTTGGATGATATAAATTATACTTTGGAACAGCTCAAGTATCTCAAAAGGAGTTGATAGAAACTAGAATATATACCAAATATATCTTACAGGGGTGGTATTTTTAATAAATCAACAACTACGATCTTCCATTGTTTTATTGAAATACTGTGTATTAATATTCATCTTTTGTGTTCACGCATGATGGATTGAGTATTTCAGACCAATTTTCCGGTGGAACAGTCTGCCCAGTTACAAACACATCTATTTTTTGACGTTCGATCTGCCATCTTTATGAATTCTATTAGGTTTAACATAGCTTGGCAAAATAAACGTCCAAAATTCGATGTGTGTGTAACTGGCTCAATACGAGTAGTCTCTCATGAACCAAATTTCATGAAACCGCGTCTTCTCTCAAATATTTTCATATACCTCTCACTCACTAGGATCTGGGAAATTCTGTTTGAAAGTGTGAGGCTGGTTCGTTCGGTAAAATGGTGAGAAAGTCTTCGTAGTTCTCATGAATCAACTAATTAGGAGATTCCTTATATTGATGAATCAATCAACTAGATTTCATTAATATTGTTTGTTGAAATCATTGGATCATAATATAATTGGATGCAATTTATTTTTCTTCTTCAAGAGAAAATATGTGTATCTCACCAGATCATGAGTAGAATGTCGAGTTCAACGACCACTGCTTACCTGGAAAATGAGAGAAAATACAATTAGATTCAATGGTACATGAGACAATCATGATCATATAAACTTAGTGAGGTTCACCTTATATTACTGCATTTTATTAAGATTGTTGCGCTATCCTCATCTACAATTCGCAACGTTGCCAGATAGTTTTTCAACAATGTAGGAGTATAATTGATTCATAGAATATTCTATTTCATTATTATTCAATCTCTTCATCAGATAATTGGAATATATTTTTTTAACAAATAAAGTATGATTGATTATTTCCAACAAGAATGAATAGTTAATTGCATCGGATACACCGATAGAAACTATCTCCTATAGAAGGCAGTGACAAGGCAGGGACTGGGCAACGCTGTTGTCCTATCTTCTCACTGACTTGTAACATCTATATCATCATAGAAGAAAGTCAAGCACAATTTGAAGCTGATTTTGATTATTATTATTTTAGTTGAAGATTAGAAGTTCGAGGCAGGAAAATATTGTCAATTAGCTAGTTTGATGATGCCAGACTGTAACAGGATTATATCAGTCGGAGCATTGGATAAATATTGCTATTGATTGATTGCTTGATCACCAGGAAAAGAGCTGTATCTGTCATTGATGACAATGGTTCTCGAATGGGGAGCCAGAGCTCCTCTGGTAATTCAGCTATGATTGTCACTGCCATCTGCCTACGAATTGTATTAATCAGTCATCGACAACCATCTCACACTTCAATGAAAGCAAATTTTCAAATCAAATTCTGTGTTCAGACATGATTTGATTTCAACAAGGGTAGTTCCAAAGATAGCTCCAGTGTAATTGGTAACTCGGCTCTAGTCGATTAAGGTCATGTCCACACATGAATGACATTTGCTTTTCACATCAGAACAACTTTTTTCGCATCTGACTCATGTTGAACGATATAATAACTATAGAGTGGAAGACTGATAAGCCTCTATTGAATGATTTCACTACTTGGTGCAAGTGATGGAATAAAAGGCTAAATGTGGCAGCACTGAATAAATTAATCTCTCTCTGATCACATTCACCAGTATAAAAAGGCATTACATGCAAAAGTGTATTCGTAGCTTTGTCGCTATCCACTTGATCACTTCCCTCCGATTGCATCAGAATGGTTGAAGGATGGGTGATTGACACCATGTTTAAATGAAGCATCAGAGCAGAGAATGTATGAGGTGAGGTTCGCAGCATACAACTCCATGTGGGTATTTGAAATGAGTGTAGGTATTCAAAATCCACGTGAGTTTATAATCATGAATCTATACATATGAAAATGAACAGAAAAAGCTTTTCGGAGAATCTTTGAAAAAAATATCAATTATCCATAGAAATAATCTCACAAATTGAAAAGATAATAGTTGTATTCTATTTCTGGAGAAAATCTTCGATCGGCTCTTTTTGATAGAAATGATATTATTTTCACTCTCCTAGAGCCGTATGCATCATTTACGTTCAACGTTGATCTACGACTACATGATTGTATGACCGCATTCAATATAACGAGTTTTATCAATACCTACTATTACTTATTAGTAATAGTAGGTAATGGTTTCATCATAGTCACCTCTAATACATCAGAGGTGGCTATGGTTTCATTCAAGATATAAACCAACAGCTGATCTTTGGTTGAACCGAGATGATGGATATACGCAAGGTACCTAGAATATATTCTAGGTAAATTAGATACACGTATGGTCTCCAATGCTCCAATCAGTACAATCTTGTGCAAAGACCTTAGAGATATATAGACTCACAATGCCTATGCCTTCCCAATGATAGCTCTTACTAGAAATTGAAGGTCGCCATTGGGGTATTTTAGCACGAGATATTATATCTATATATTTGTTATATTATAGATTACAAAGGCATTGGTATGTAATAATCTTATAGGTTGCCCCCTCAATGGCCGATTTCAATTCCAAGTACGACACTAGCGCTGCATGTGAGTCTATGCATCTTTAAGGTCTTTGATCTTGGGCTATTGAGCCTTCAGGGAGATGTTTCAGCTGTTTCTGTGCCATCTACATTATTCATCCTTCAGTCATACTATATCCCCGTAAATTCAACATATTCAATTAGAATAATCCTTCCAAAGCTATATTGATATCGTTATCAGACTCTCATTGTTGAATCATTTACTATTCTCTATAAGCTTGTAGTCTGTTACATATTCCTATATAGAGATGCATCATGTTATTGATTTGAATGTTTTCGCATGTTTTGATGACAAGACTCTCTTATTTGTTATGAAAGGTTGAATACAACAAAAGGAAGACATAACATAGAAAACATTATTTCAAACAACAACTAACCACCTAATGACTTACTAAACACTAACTAATTAATAATACGCACAAAAAAAACTAACAAAACCTACTCTAGAACATGGTACGCCATAGTGGAGTAGGTCAATTTCCACACAGAAAAAATAAAACAAGTAGAGGACACATTATAAGAGTTTTTTGTAACTAACTATTGTATGTAATATTGTAATTTATCTAATATTTTGTGTAATTGATGTTGTAGTTTTAGTTTTTTTGGGGGAATGAACATTTATTTATTTATTTTATTTACTTGCGACTCTTTGAAACTGTATACTATATTGGAAACAGCTTGATGAACTGTACAGAAGTTTGAATCTATAGAAACTATCACTTCATTGTGTTTGAATGATAAAATGAGTTACTCTGCAGGTACCTTCCAGCCTCATCTTAATATTCTAGGTAACCTAGCTATAAAAATGTGGAAATGTCATAATTCTGGTTGTATGCTACAGAGTTTTTAACTCGGCTGTAGCTTTTCTCAAATTTTCAGTTTGAATTATTTATAAGTATTTGAAGGATACATTTATTGTTCTTTATTTGCTCGAAACTGTTTTGGTGCTGGCCTGTCAACAATCATCTCCAATCAAAAGTTTCGACAGCTGTGAAAATGGAAGTCAAACAATGTAATAGATTTGACAAGACTGTACACTCATTCAGATTCAATTCTACTTTGAAACCATCTCAATGATCTGAGTATACAATTATGACATTCACTTATTTACTTGATAATCTCTAGGTGCTGGCCAGCTTCGATTAAGATGGTAAGATAGCTGAGAAGATGCCAGATGTTATTTGCGGCCGCCTTCCCAGCGATGATGGACCGCGATGTTCCCTGGGGAGCTGACGGCTAAGATGTTGAGCGAATTAGTTTTGGAAAGCGTGCGTCCATTACTCACACGGGCCAGCCAGACTGGACGCACTGAATAATTGCCGGGTGAGTTGTGGGGTGTGGATTGGGGGTGCGGGGTGTGGATTGGGGGTGCGCGGTGTCCTTGAATAGCCGGCGGCCCGACTGGAATCCCACGTGAGGCTCCTAACAACCTCGGTGGCCGAGCCTCTTGAGGCAGAACAGCTCGGTGCAATTTAATTTTGCCGCAAACGTCCGTACTACCTCTTCATCCCTCTGTTCACCCCTTCTACCTTTCTTGAAGCACATCCTCTTCCTCGTTTTTACTCCTCCCTCAGCACTCAAGCATGCCTCAAGGGTGTCGAGCTCACTGGCGCAAAACTATAACAATTAAGACGTAACCGAGCACGTCCGAACTTCTAGCATGATTGCCCTGAATAGAATCCACCGCTCTTTCCTATCTATTAAGATACCCTCACCCTCACTCTTTGCACAAAATTCATGCCACAATATGCTGCAGTGTATGCAGCAGCCAATCCGTTCAGAGGAAATTTGTTGTGGCCTTGTTGTTTCATTCTTGTAGAATATTTCTTGTTTTCAAATCATGTTTGATCAATAGTTTTCTCCTGCTACGACAGGGAAACTAATAATAAGACTACGTGATAAGAAAGACAATGTTAATTTGAGATTGAACTTGTACCAATTGAATAAGTATTGAAGATGAATTGACCTCGATAAAATATGGCCTTGATATTTGACCGAGCGAAGTGAGGTCCAAGATTCAAGTCGACGGTTTTGCATTTCATGTTAATATTTAAGTTTAGCATTTACAGCGAAACGCGGCAATTGATTTTCATGAAATTTGACAGGTATGTTTCTTTTTGAATCTCGCGTCGACGTATATATGAGGTTTTTTGAGATTTTGCATTTTAAGAATAATACAAAAGGAAAAGGAGTCTCCTTCGAACGCCAATATCATCTTAAAAATCAGACTATAGAAAAAATCAGACTATTTCATCGAAAATCAGCTGTCGATTGGATTATTAATTGCATGCAAGTAATATCTGAATGTTACTTATTAGTAAAAAAATCAGCTGTTGAGTGAACTATTAGTTGCATGCAATGATGCATGCAATTAATAACTGAAAGTAACAAAGTATTTTTTTCGACCTTTCTCTGCTTTTAACTCGGGCTGACCTGTCAGCCAGTGTGACCTGTATAAATGCCAGTATGTTTATAAGGAGATTAGCTTTTGATGTATGCATTTTTGATACACCAACCTCAACAGCCATTAGCCGTTTTCACACCGATATCTCGCTGACACGACTGACATGAGGATTTACTCTGATGGACAGTATAAAAGTAGGCTGTGGTTTAACTGCGCGAGGTCTACCGTTCACAGAACTACTAGTAAATTGAATAATAATCCATCCTATACAATTTATTGAAGTTCAGTCCTATGGAAGTATTCGTGTGAGTTTTGAAGTTTTTCTACTATTTGCTCCTAAGAAATCCATTTTTACGTATAATACTTGCATAATATTCAATATATAATAAGAATGTTCAGTAGATAAGTACCAATGACATAGATAATCAAACTGAGTCATTTTTTGACATATCATCTATGAAGCTTTGATAGCAAGATCAATTATTTTTGAATACTGGATCAGCACAACGTTGAGTGTGTGTGATTGAGTGACCTAATCTTGGTTGATGCAAGCTAGTATGGAATTGTGAATCCTTATCGCATACATGCATTAACCAACGAAAAGATACATTTCCTTGCGAAGTGTATATTTTGTTGCTTCGAACTGATTCTTCAGTCACATCATGAATCCCTTGTTTCAGAGCACTGAAAGTTGCATCTCTTTAAACATTTCCGAGAAGTGCTACTAGCAGAGATATTAAATGCTTCTGGAAAAAAGGGTTGCCTCAGTTTTGAAAACAGCAATCTAAGAAGCTGAAATCTGTTACGTCAGCGAGAAAGATCCATTTTGCCTGAAGAACTGTATGCTTTCTGAACAAGATAAGAGAGAGAAACTGGGCATGTAATCCCATTCAACTTTCTCTTGCAACATGAACACTTGATCAAGAACATCCACTTGCTTACAAAATGGGAGCGGGAAGGTCAATCCTGAGTGCTCGAGAAAAACTCGGAACAACAGAGAGAAGATAGTTCAGTTATTACAGTTTTCTTGTTGCCGCAATTTTCATATTTCAAAGACAAGAGTGGACTACTCAAACTATTACCAAGATGAGATTCAGGTGATTGAAGATCTCTATCATCAAAATTCGTCCTGATTATTTCGATCGGAGACAATTAAACCTAGAACGTTTCAAAAATTGAATCGTTTGAAAGTTCAACCATAAACCACGAATCACATTGAACAAACCGCTACTTCAACACCGTATCTAAGAGTCTGATGAAAATAACATGAGTGGATTTATTATTGGATAATTTGTTGATCCTGCTCACTTTTCACGTATGTCAGCTCTGTATTTTGTGGTAAGAGTATGATCATTTAACAAGATAATTTATTATACTCGATCGACAATAGAAAAACAGAGTGATTCGATTCACCTATATCCTCTACATGCTTTTGAAGCAAAAGTAAGAAAATAGGCTATAAGTCGATCATGCTACCAATATTTGTTTAAAAAGCTTCAACGCTTTCAATGAAAATGCTGAATAATTATATTGATACTGCAGTAGGAATATCAGTATTATTCGAAAAGAAGGTTTCCAAAAATAACATTGTGAATGTTATGTCAGCTTGAGAATAAGTATGATTGAGACCGATTTGCGAATTGCAAATCAATTATTCAATAACGTGTCAGTTTTGTAGATTTTCTTTTCACAAGTATGCATCAAAATTCCAAGGTTTTTGTTCCATAATACTCACACCCAAGTTTTATTTCCTACACAGTCTGTATTATTTCAATTCCAAAGTCAAAAACTTATTCACTCGTTGAATGGTTTGGATCCTAGCTCGTGTACCCAAGAGGTGCTAGAGTTTTCTTGAGTGACACCTTCACTTTCCAATCGTGCCAATTGGGAGAGTTTAATCTCTTGATTTTAGTACTCAGTCAAAGTCAACGAAGGAACACAGTTTGACAAAAATCTTAATCATGAAATTCCTGTTCCAAACAGCAGGATTCTTTTTTCGATGGTAAATTCTGAAGACGGGTGAGAGGAAGATCGAAAAGCAGTATCGGATGCAGAGAAGGAAACGGTTATTGGGTAGTAATTGATCTGCAGAGCCGAGCCACTCCTCTGTCCGATTTCCACGGCTCACAACATCGTTTCAGCTGAGCTTGCAAGCAAGGAAGCAGAAAAAAAGGTGTAGGAACAACGAGCGAACTGCGGAAAATTAGAGACGAAAAAAGGAAACAAGGATAGAAAAAAATTAATAAAGGCCTTTCACCCACCTTTCAAGACAATTTCTCTCTTCTCGTCAGCCCAACTAAAAGAGAGAATTGGGAAAAGAAGGCAACAAAAATTAGATGATAGAAAAGAAAGAATCTGGGAAAAAGAGTGGAAGTCTTATGGACATGAAAGCTGATTGTTTTGCCGTTCGTTTTCTTCGTCTTGACACCGTTAATGCAACTCTCTCCTTCTCTGTTCTAAACAGGAGTGATACCAAGATAGCTTACAAGCAATCTTACCAGCCCCTCACAGGTTGTAATTGACAACAAGCACTTGGTAAAAACAAGATTAACCTGCCTCAGACGTTCGATTACCTCCGCTTTTTGGGAGAATTCTCTTCACCACGGCCCGAACTCAGTTACTCTAGTTACTCATCATAAATCAAGGGCCTACTCAGAATGAATAATTGAGTTTGTACACATTGAATGCACGTGAGTTTTGATGAAAACTGCGAAAATCTGACCACACCGCACAACCAGATTTGTGAATGTGCCGCCACTGGGCTATCCACAGTTAGCCGCCCACCCTTACCACTCAAATGAAATAGGTTGAATTGTCAACATTGAAGTTATGGTACGCTTCTTCTGGCTAATTTGAATTTTTGTTACACATGATCTGAAGTTTTTAATGAATAACGATTTGCCTCAATTTCGATAAAATCCTTATATGCTCGTTCAGGAGTTCCTGCAGTTTATTGCTTTTGAACAATTTATAGAAATCTTTGGAATGTATTATTTCCAGAAAATTTAATTAACAATGCAATATATTGTTGTGTAAACCAGCTTATTCTATTACTGATAAAATTGGATGGTAACTCTCTTAATGATTTAATACTGATAAGTAATAAATAGATATGAGATTTGTCCTGCGTGGTATTGGGGAATAAAATAAATGGTACACCATAAAAAATTTGATACATATATTGTACGAATAAATGTTAAAAGTCAGATAAGTATGGAAAATATAGAGCAACGAAACATACACAACAAAAACAAGAATAAATATATCAAAATAAAATATCACAGAAGTAGCCTAATATCAAGACTTCTGCTAAGAATTTTTGCGCAATCCCTGAGAAATAAGGAAAAATTTTTGCGCAAATCCCCCTCCCCCTCCCCCTCCCCATCTGCGCCCCCCTCTCCTCCCCCTCTCCCTCTCCTTCTCCCTCTCCTTCTCCCTCTCCTTCTCCCTCTCCCTTTCCCTCTCCCTCTCCTTCTCCCTCTCCTTCTCCCTCTCCCTCTCCCTCTCCTTCTCCCTCTCCCTCTCCCTCTCCCTCTCCTTATCTTATCTCCCAGTGAGGACGAGGGGGTTGAAAAGAGAGAGAGACAATGAGGGAAAAAAATTTCCCTTTTTGGAGGAAAAATTCCCTCTCTACTGACAGATTAAAGTGAATCCATCTTTATACTGACAGATTAAAGTGAATCCATCTAATGCTATACTGTCAAATTAAAGTGAATCCATCTTTATACTGTCAGATTAAAGTGAATCCATCTAATGCTATACTGTCAAATTAAAGTGAATCCATCTAATGCTATACTGTCAAATTAAAGTGAATGCTAAATGAGTGAATCTGTATAATGTCCCTTTGAGGGGAAAATTCTCTACTGTCAAATTAAAGTGAATGCTGGATGAGTGAATCTGTTACATCTTTATACTGTAAAATTATAAAGTGATTGGTTTGCTTTCCACCCGACAGTTAAGAAAAATTTCACAAATTTATATTGAAATTTTCTATGTGCTGTACAAACCGCAGGCGTTGCTTTTTAAGTGTGCTCTCCGAGAATATCTATAGTAAATTTAGTATGAACAAGCATTCCAAAAATGGCTATAGATATCCTCAGACCTATATCACTTGGGGTTTCAGCTCTATTGATGTCTTAACAGTGAGAGGTCAATGATCTAAGTTGATCTTTTACATTTTTTATCTGCAATGTCATACAAGCATTTCCAAAGTTCATCGGTATTTGTAACAATAGTTGAGAAATCATTTGCACTACAATAATGTAGATGACCTGTATCTAGTATGTCCAATAATTCGAAAATCTCAGATAAAATTGGAAAATGTACATTTTCTGTTTTTGTTAACGCTTGATCAACATCATCGCCTTGGAATCCTGTTGAAAATTTAATATTTTTTGCAATAGAATCAAATTCATTGAATGAAATTGACATCAAGAGGCGAGATAATTTTTTGAATTTAGCAAAGCTAAAACACTGCATGACCTCGATTATGTTATGAACAATAAAATTGATAAGGAAGGAATGTGCACTTAGCTGTAACAGAGTTGGCTCTGAGGGGGCGTATCTCTTGATAAGGTAGATTCCTTAGCTGTAACAGTTGTGTCTGAGGGGGCGTATCTCGCGTCCTCACTCAATCAAGTCTACACTGATACTAAACCAAAATGTTCGAGGAAATGGAATTTGTTTACAACATTTCACTACAACAATACATCATAACTTCATCTTCAATTTTAATCAATTTATCTACAGACAAATTGTATGGACGGTAATAGCACAAATAGTCTTTTATATCGTTCAAATTAACTGTGCTTAGAAAAATGTCTTTCAATTGTTTCGCCAAACTATAATTTTCACTAGATGATTTCTGAATTGCACTTTCACACTCATCATACCAGTCTATGCAGTTTTTTAACCTCACTTCCAATTCGTTGTCAGCAGCTAACCACTTTGCCGGATCCATCGTTGTCGAGCGAATGGAGAAAACTATGTGTAGGCTGGCACTATTATAGAATAATTAAACGGTCTTTCTTCATTAATAATTGTAGACAGACAACACGTGCGAGCTTTATGCAGTCTCAGTGCATGCAAGCAATAAACACACTGTAATTCCTTTCCGTTGTAGAAGAATCCATATCGTGCAAAGTTTCTTTTCTGAGCATTCGTATACATAGGCGCCAATTTCATACTTTGCATTCGATTGTTTTCGCACAAGAAATTATTTGTTTGATACATATTTTTAAACAGCAAAGAATTATAATGTTGGGCACTGTACAACGCACACCTTCCATTGGGTCTATACTTATGTATCTTACATGCATCATAACACCACGAAGTGGTGAAAAAGCTGAAATCGGGCTTGAGAAAGTCCTCCGGTATGCATTGTACGTTAGAATGCAATCTTCTCAAAAACTTTGCTTTCTCAGTTTCTTTTGTAAAAATTTTTTCATAACCTGCGAGGTATTCACGGATAATTGTCTCATTCCATTCCAAATCTCCATCTTCCCATTTTATTTTATGATAGTTACGTTCCAGCCATGTTACGTCGTTAAACAATTTTGTAGTCAATTCCATCTTTGGAAATGGTGATTTGAAATGAAATACAACATAATTATTGCTCTCATCGACAATAGCAAGTTCCTTTACAATAATTTGATTACAAGTTTGCTTAAACCAGTGAAGATCAACCGTAGCAATTTTCGTAGGTGTCTGCTTTTGCACTCCTTCCTGTTCCTCTTCTCGTTTCTGTTCCTCCACCTCTAGCGCCCCCTCCTCCTCCTCCTCCTCCTCTCCCGACTTCTGGATTGGTGTACTGCTTCTCCTTGGTTCATAATAGAAATTTGTTGATTCAATATCGTAAAGTAGCAACGACTGAGTTTTGTCCAAAATATCAGAATCAAGATCACAAAGTATAGAGCGAGTTTGTGGCTTGTCCAAAATATCAGAACACAAAGAATAGGACATGATTCCTGTTCAAAGGTAAAACTGATAATGGCTTACATTTGGCGCAGTACACACCTTATATAACCTGCAGTGATGCACTCTATCAACAAATTACTGAACTTCTTTCACCATGCTCGTGAGTGGCGTGTACTCCATCACACGATCGCTAATTAAAACGCAATACGCGGAAGTATTTGCAGGTACTGCACTATTAAATTCCATTTCAATACGAACATCTGTCGATGATTTCAAATGACTTGGTTGGTGTGAACAATCTACAACAATCAGCGGTGTTGATTCACAAAACGTTTTAAAATCGATTTCTGTTCCGAGTTCGCTATTGATTGAATGATTATAATACGAGGGTGCGAAATCCAGGAACATCCGGTATAAAACTTCCTTCTTACCTAGCAGATTTTCGTATGGATAATACTCACTATTCAAATATACTTTAACATTGTAAATATTACAGCTGTCAAAATTAGATATTGATTTTTTAATTTTATTCTTTCGATCAGTTTGAAATGCAATTATAATATATTTTGGAGTATCAAAATTCGATGTTGTGCGTACTGACCAAGAATGAACAAGTGAATTTTGCAAATTTGGTAATTCACAAATTTCCCAATGGCGTGAAACTTAATTTCAGTGGAGTGTCGGCATCGAGCAGTCTCAAAAATTTCAATCGCACATGATCTTCTAAAGTAATGTAGGGCATCCGCCATTGGAGCTTAGTAATTTTTACACTAACCTCTGTACCGGTTGCAGACTCGACGCAATTGAGGTCTGAGGGCGACCTCAATAATACAAGCTCTTGTTTCAAGTTTGAAATTATTCTTTGAAAATCTTCAAAAAATGGAAGGATTAATTTCAACGGCACACAGAAAGTGAATTTATTATCTGTTAGCTCATATCCTGCTCTGTCAAAACCAGCTAAATGATATGTGTTTTTATCAGATGCGTTCTTCACAAGAATAGCTTTAATTGTAGAAGTTAAACCAATTAATCTTGATTTGGAAATTTGTTGACCTGCTAATTCGTATCGTATTTCATCAAAAAGGTTGCCCACTATGTTACTGCTTAATTTATAGTCTGCTGCAATGGGCGCACCAGCCGGTTGAGTTGCCTCCCCTGCTACTGTAATCGCAGGCGCTGCCCGGTTTTGTACAGCTCACCATTCCCTCAATTAATATAAATGATTTGCAAGGTAAAGTGTACACATCCAATGAATTTATTCCAATTCGAGCTTCATCAGAGTTTTTTATTTCTTGTCCCGAATAAACTGTATGTGTATGAAACTGGAATTTGGTTATGTCATTATAAAACTGAAGCTCTGTCTGTACGTCCAGAATATCACTAATTGCGGCCCCTCCTGACATGTCGCCAATTAACTATAAAACCTAATCTTTCCAAAAGTTCTCGCACTTTTAGCTGATAACGCCCTATTGCTTTTACTAGATGTTGACGCTATCGCGACCTTTTCTCTAATGACTTGATTATGCGTACACGTACCACGTGTACGCGGGTTGAAAATAAGATATCCCATTACTTTTGTTTTTCACATATGTGCAGTCTAATTGTAATTGTATCTCCGCGGAAATCAATAAACGATCCGTTCTGGTCTGTTACCTTTACATTAATAGTTTGAATTCGACGTGTATTCAAAGGTACATAAATAATTGGAGAGGGTACTTCATTTATTAAATAACCGCTAGGAACCTTTGGCAAAAATTCATAGATTATATGTTTTTCTTTTCCATTAAAGTAACTGCCACATGCTAAATTACATTCAACAAGAATACTGTCAATGCTCGATATGTTAACCAGATGTTTGGAATAATGCCATTTATTTGCTTGTAAAACTACATTATCAAAACCTAGTATCTTAGCAATCGAATCAGAACGTGTTAAATCAATAGGCTTATCAGAATAAATTTCAATCTTCATAGTATTTGCATTTGCACGTATAATAAGTCTATTCTTCTTCTCATCATAGTTCAATTTATGCTTTATAGACTTTATAATATCCTCAAGCTCATATGCACCGGTATCCAACAAGATTAACTTATCACCATATTTGAAGCTAGAATTTGTTCCTTTGTTTACATTTGCTATACTATTGTAACTACAAAAATTAATCAGACCAATTTCCCATTCACTATTTTTGTCCAATTCTATAATTTCTTGTAAATGTTCGTAAAGGTTACTTGAATTTGATCTTAACGTTTTTTACAAACAGCATTAAAAAATACATAACAATTTTGAATGTTTTTCAAGGCTCATTTTTGTTATTACATTGAATTCTATGCATACCTCTCTGTTTGTGATCATGAGGTTTACCAGCATGTAATTTCCCAGTTTACTCAAAGCTTGTAATTTTTCAATTGTCTGCCTACAATTTTATTTATTTATTTATCTATTTATTCGTTGATATAATTACAAATCATATGAATATGATCGGGTAGAACAACAGGCACAGCCCAAAACTATTCTGTTCCCAAATTTTGATAAATAATGAAATGTCCGAACATTTTTTCTAAAGGAACAGAATGGTATTCACTTAATTGATTAAAATGTCTATCTATAATGAATTGAACGCACAAATCTGAAGACTTTAACTCAGACTCCGCACCAAACACATTATCCATCTCAGTACAGTAGCTTGATGTTGTATCAGCAAAGACAAGATCACTACTAACAGATTAGCTTGCTCTAGCTTATTATTATTATTATTATTATGAAAAGCACACTCTAGCGATAATTTATTGTACTTTATAATATAATATATATTTGGTTACAGTTTGGTTACATTGTTTTCACAGCATTTTCTCACCTCTCAACTCGAGGAGTCAAAGGCAGTATCTACACCTGAGAGGAATCAATCATACCATAGGCCGCTATCTACACCTGTACCATAGACTGCTATCTACACCTGTAGCATAGGCCGCTATCTACACCTCTACACTCGAGGAGATTCACGCATCATCAACACATGTAAGTACATTTTTACTTAAAGTTTTCTCCTCCGAGGACGATATTGTTCTCCGAGGACAGTGTTTGTCCTCGGAGGATAAAAAACCTTCTACATTATACTGCATGCTTGTGATTTTTTCGCTTCATCTATATGATGAGCGTCTTTTGTCTTAGACTCATCAGCATAATATATACAAAACGGTGTATGCATTACTTTTTCAAATGGTTCAACGATAATATATTTACAAAACACACATTGTAGATAGTGATAGTTATGTAAAAATAACCATTTCTTGCAAAATAGTCTGCTCTATCAGTTAATGGTTTGCAAATGTAACAATGTAGATGGTGTGGAGGTAGTTTTTCAAACCACTCTCCTTGTACAGATAAATCTTCTGGCATATTAGTAAATGATAAATATCTTTCTTCATATAATCGTAGAATATTATTATCGTAATTCTCATCTTCAATTGTTATATTTCCTTTCCTTCTACAGTTCGGGCTAAATTTTGCATGTTCGTTGGCTACAACATCATTTTGATCCCAATCTCCTATACAAACTGAACAAAATACGCAGCGCACAATATCCGGTTCACTTGCGAATACAAAACCGTCTTTCGCCATATTTTCTGCCGACAAATTCTGACTAGTTTTTGTCCATTTTTTATCGAATGTTAATAATCTCAATCTTTCATGTAACATTATCTGTCCTTGTGATAACATCGTGAATGCCAATTCACAATTGATTGTGAATTACATTCCTTTACACATACTATTAATTGCCTATGCCATCCTGATCATTATTCTTTTGTTTTTTCAGTATCATGCCAAGGGAACGCAGACTTCGTGGGATCAATTCAAGCGCAGTTCGCCATCGCATCAGTTTTGAGGACGAGGATATTGACATTGAGAGTGTGCTTGAGAGGACAAAAACTCGAGTTTTCGAGATAATTAGGGAGCATGCGGCACGGTATGATGCAAATGTTAAGTGGTACATAGTGCTTAACGTTTTATTGTATAAATTAGTGGTGCTGGATGACAAGGTTGATGAGTCTGTTTCATCTCTAATAAATCTACATAGTTACTCCAACATAGCGCTAAACGTGCTTGAGAACTATGAAGATTTTAATGAGCATTTTTTCTTGGCTGTGAGAAAAATCCTCTCATCTTTCGAAAATTTCGTAAGACATGGGAGCGGATGGGTGTTGAAGAAAATTGAATCACTGGATGTGAACGTGATTAAATATAATCCTATATACACATCCAGTTTCATTCAAACACCCCAGTTTTTGAAAAACAAAAAATGTATTATAAATGTCAAAAATCTTTCTGACGAAAAATGTTTTTTGTGGTCGGTCCTCGCATATTTCCATCAGAAACCAAATAGAGCGGACTTGACTGTAAAGTATTTGAGCAAGTTTGCTCACAGACTCAATATGCGAGGTGTAAATTTCCCGGTGACGACACGCGATATTGAGAAATTTGAAATACTCAATCCGGACATTGCAATTCACGTCATCGCGTATGACAACAAAAAGTTTTTCCCCTACCGTACAAGCATTTTCCGCACGCGTAAACACCAAATTAATCTTTTAATGTTGAAAGGCGATGCAGGAAAAACACATTATTGTTTAATCAACACCGCGAACGGGAAAAACGGGCTATCGCGTCTTCTCTCCCACCTTTCAAAATGCCACGGTCAAGTACATGTATGCAATTTTTGTTTTCACCGGTTCACATCGAAGAAATCTATAAATGTAGACGGTAAAGCAAATTTGTTGAAACATGTGGAACTTTGTTCCAAGTTTGAATCTCAGCGCGTTTCATATCCTAAACGCGGAGAGACAATTAAATTCAAGAAACTAGGCGCGACGTTGAAGAAAAAGTACACTATTTACACGGATTTAGAAACATACGTTGTGAATATTGATAATGATGATGATGATGATGATTGCGATTCTGATGAAGTTACTCGTAGTTACACAAAGAAAACGGCGCGGCATATTCCTTGCGGGTATTGTTTCGTTGTTATAGATGTAAACGGAGAAATCGCCTACGGAGCTGTACTCCATAGATCGAGTAGTTTAGACGAAAAAATCATGGAGAAATTTCTTCAGGAAATTACAGATCTTGGCGAAATTTTGTATGAGGATATGAAACGTGAAATTCCGATGCCACATTTGACCGAAAGTGAAGAGCGCGAATTTCAAAATTCAGTAAACTGCGGGCTTTGTGCTGAACCGTTCTCAGAAACCGATATTAAATGTCATCACCATGCACATGAAACCGGTAATTACCTATGTGCAGCACATGTTTCTTGCAATTTAACAGCTCGTACTCCGGAGTACATTTCGTGTTATTTTCATAATTTCTCCGGTTTTGATTCGCATTTTATTCTGAAAGCGCTCGGTAAATGTAAAAAAGAAATTTCCTGCATCGCAAATACGTCAGAGAGATTTTTGACACTTTCAGTAGGCAAAATTAAATTTTTAGATTCCTACAAGTTTATGTCTGAATCCTTGGAAGTATTGGTGCGTAATTTGGTAGAAAGTACAGACATGGAAAAGAAGTTCGAACGATTATTTTCGGTGTTTCATGATCCACCTCGCGAACACAGACAGCTCTTGTTGAAAAAAGGAGTATATCCCTACTCGTACATGAGCTGTCCCGAAAAATTCGCGGAAACATCGCTCCCTCCCATTGAATGTTTTCATAACGACTTAACTGATACACCTCTGTCTCGCGAAGAATATGAGCATGCGCAAAGAGTGTTCTCAACATTCAAGCTGAAAAATCTGGGTGAATATCACGATTTTTATTTATGTTTGGACGTAATGCTATTAGCAACAGTATTTGAATCCATGAGGTCTACGCTTTTTAGCTCATACGGCCTCGATGTGACCCATTTTCTTTCCCTCGCGGACTTCACCTGGAATTGCATGTTGAAGTACACTAAAGTCGAATTGCAATTACTTACAGATCCGGACATGCATCTCATGTTCGAAGCGGGAATGAGAGGCGGGGTCTCATTTATCGGTAAACGTTATTGTGAGGCGAATAATAAACATCTACCTGAGACATACGATCCCTCAAAACCATCTAATTATCTCCTTTACGTGGATGCTAATTCTCTTTACGCGGATGCTATGAGCAGACCCCTCCCTTTTGGGAATTTCAAATTCCTCACAGAGGAAGAAATTTCCAAACTTGATTTCGCGAATTTGGACAGCAATTCAGGAACTGGTTACATAATTGAATGCGATCTCGAGTACCCGAAAGATTTACATGATAAACATGCCAGCTTCCCTCTCGCGCCGCTACACTTAACTCCCCCGCGGGACTTGTTCTCCGAGTATCAGACAAATGAGAACGGTCAGGGAGTGACCAGAAAACTCATGAACACACTTTTTAACCGTGAAAAGTACATTGTACACTATGTCAATTTAAAACTCTACCTTCAGCTCGGTTTGAAATTATTGAAAGTGCATCGCGTAATAAGCTTTTCCCAATCTCCCTGGCTGAAAAGCTACATCGACTTCAATATCCGGAATAGACAGAACGCGAAAAATAAATTTGAGGTATCTTTCTTTAAGGCCTGTTGCAATCTTTGTTTTGGTAAGACTATACAATCAGTTCGGAAACACATTAATGTTAAAATTATTACAGACGAAAAACGATTAGACAAGTACATTTCAAATCCGTTATGCAAACGCTGGCAAATAATTAGTCCGGACGTGATCGCGGTTTTCTCTCGTAAATTGGAACTTAAAATGAACAAACCTGTCTATTCCGGCTTCAGTGTACTGGAGTTGAGTAAATTCCATATGTACGATTTTTTCTATTGCAAATTACAAAAAATCGTACCCTGGAACCGCGTAGAACTCTGTATGACCGATACCGACAGTTTTCTTCTAAACCTAAAAGTCGAAGATGTGTATCAGTTGATCAAAGATAATTTGACCCTTTTCGATACTTCTAACTATCCACCTGCCCACCCTTGCTTTTCCATGGAGAGAAATAAAGTTGTAGGTAAGTTTAAGGATGAAACGGGCTCAAGGCCGATCTCTAAATTTATAGGTCTTAGATCGAAACTTTACAGCTTTTTAGTTGTAATGAGAATGATGACGAGGTTGTAAATAAATGCGTAGCAAAAGGAGTAAAGTCATCGGTTAAATGTAGAAAACTTAATTTTAATTTGTATAAGAAATCATTGTTTGAACGTAGTGTACATGTAGAAAAATTTAGTATGTTAAGATCCTATAACCATAGTATGTTTCAGGTCGAATGTGCAAAAATTTGTCTGAGTCCTTATGACGATAAAAGATACATTGCAGAAGATGGTCTGAATACTCTCCCTTTCGGTCATTATAGTCTCAACACTTCAACTGATTGATCAGTATGTGTCGTGACAATCATCCAACACCACTAATTTGATTTGTCTGTTGTAAATATCATGAATATTATTAGATCTAAGCTAGCTTTAGAGCTTCATAGCGTGCCGCGTGTGAACTATCCCACTCGCAAGTATGAACTGAAAAGTGAAAAAGATCTCCTTCAAGCAGACCTTATTGAAATGATAAGTTTATCACGTTTTAATAAGGGTTATAAATATATCTTAGTTGTTATTAATTGTTTTACAAAATTTGCATATTGTGTACCATTAAAAGACAAGACAAGTCAATCTGTATTTAACGCTCTCCAACCAATTATTTCTAAAAATAAGGGCATTAAGCTGTTCCAAACAGATCAGGGAACAGAATTCTTCAATTCAAAAGTTAAAGCATTATTAGATAAATATAGTATTAAACATTACCATGTTTTTACCGATAAGAAAGCCTCCATAGTTGAAAGGTTTAATAGAACACTTAAAGCAAAAATTTATAGATATTTAACTGAGCACGGAACAAAAAACTGGTTAACCAATCTAGACAGTTTAGTTAAAAATTATAATGCTACAGTGCACAGTTCAATTAGAATGAAACCTAAAGATGTGGGGAAAAAACATCGTACACATGTTTTATCGTCATTGAATTTTGCATTCAATAGACGATATAAATTGAAAAATTCAAAACCAAAATTTAAGCTAGGCGATATCGTGCGAATCTCGAAGAAACGATTATTTTTCGATAAATCTTATAACATAAACTGGAGCGCAGAGTATTTTGTGATTCATTCTATATTTCCTTCCAAACCTATAACCTACTCACTGAGAGATCTAAACGGTGAAGTAATTAGTGGTCGGTTTTATGCAGAAGAAATTAAAAAAACGCAATTAAACGAAACGGAGAGACAAGTGTATTTGATTGAAAAAATATTAAAACGTGATAAAAAAGGATTGTTAGTGAAATGGATTGGATTTTCTAAACCTAGCTATATTAGTAAAGATCAATTATTAGATGAAAAATAATCAATTGTAAATAACATGTACATTTATTGTAAATACATTCCATTTATTGTAAATATCATGATGTACATTTGTTGAAAATATATTAGAAGTATTATTTGTCATCATAAAAAATTGGTTCTCATTTCGTAATATAAGAATCTTTTGAACATCCATAATCTGTCTGATGATGAGGAGAGGAGGTGGAGAGTGTTGCTCTGCATTCCAATCTCTGGGAAACGCCTCTCTCACACATGTAGCGTCATCATGACCTCGGTCATTGTTCTAAATTTTCAGTGGCTTATCAGATCACGTACTGTACGTTTGTAATCATGAGCCAATTACCAATTGTTAACTTTGATACCTTAATTACAAATAAAGAAAAGCCTACATTTTGTAAAAATGGGAATCTGCTACCTCACAATGCGCGAATGTTAATAATTTCTCCTAGTGCTGGAGGAAAAACAAATCTCTTATTTAATTTAGTATTTGCTGAAAATGGTTTAAAATTTAAGCACATTTACTTATTTAGTAAAAGTTTATATCAACCAAAATATGTCTTTTTAAAACAGGTATTTGCAGGTTTGAAAAATATCGGATTTCACATGAAAGATGATGTGAGCCAAATTCCCCATCCAAACCGAATCCCTGAATATAGCTTGGTAATTTTTGATGACTTGCAACTGAGTAATGTGCCACAGATTAGAGAATATTTTACAATGGGTCGTCATCGTAATATTGATACTGCATATTTAATTCAGAGTTATGGTGCCACACAGAAACATTTCACTAGAGATAACGCAAATATGATTATTATTTTTAAGATGGATTTATTGAGTCTCAAATTAATTCACAGAGATCATGTTGGAGGAGATATGTCTTATAAAGATTTCAGTAAACTTTGTCATACAGTTTGGAATCGTAAACCGCATAACTTTCTTACAATTTTAAAAGAATGTACTATAAAGGAAGGAAAATATCGGGATTCACTGGACACGATACTTTCCCCTCAGTAGAGATTAATTCTTTGTGCAGTCATGTTGTCTAAAACACATAAGAGTAGGAGGAGGAGGGGGAGGAAGAGGAGAGGAAATAGCTTAGTAAATAACAGGAAGGAGAATTTAATAGAAACGATTAAGACATTACGAAAGGTGATTAGTGACAAGCATAAAAGCCTTATTAATTTTGAAAAACGAACGGATGAATTCAATAGGAAATCTCTTTCGCCATTAATTGAACCTATAATTGAATTGGGAAAAACCAAATGTACATTACATTCTAATCATGATTTTACACCTAAAAAGGAAGAAGTAAAAGAGGAACAAGAGAGTATGGAAATTGATAATGAAGATGATGATGATGATGAGTATGAAGATGAGGAAGAGGGAGAGGAGGATGGTGATGATGATGATGATGGGAGTTCACTTGGTGCTAGCAGAATCAATGATTTGTTGAGCGAATACCTAACAGTGTTTCATAAGGAAAAGTTGAATAATTCAATTACTTATGGAGTTTCATACAAAGATCAAAGTGAAAAGTATTATATCGGTGATATACAGGTAATATTTGATAATGGATATATAGATGTTGATAAAGAAAGAATTCAATTAACTCGCGGATTACTCGAATTATTATTCAAAGCGAGACCAAACAGAAATCTTTATAATAATGATGACCTTGACAAGTACAAACGTATCTTATTACTTACTGGCGTACATTTAGATCGAAGAGGCTATGTTAAACGTAATCATGGAATTAAATCGCAATTGATTCAGAAATTATTTCCCAGTAAAAAACTTGTTAAAAAGAAGGGACAAGGTTTGTTGAATTTTGCAAAAAATATTTCTCATGAAAGAAATTACCAATACTTTGATAGTTTTGATGAACTAGTGGAAAGATTAAATTTACTCTATTCCTCAAAAGCTTCTGGGAATTCTGCTCATGATGTTGAGATTTCATCTATACTAGAAGAGCTCAGAGAAGCAAAACTAATTATTTAGTGTCACGATGACCTTGCATCGATTCGGACGGATTGAAACACCTACTGCTACCGCTTCAACTGCTGAGGTTTCCTGTAATATTGATGTCATAACACAGACTATAATTGATTCAATAAATCAGCAGGGAATCAGTGAAGCTGTTAAAAGTTCATTACAGAATTTTAGTGCAAATATTGATAAAGTTATCATAGAGAGAACACAAACTCTACAGAGTGCATTAGGAGAAGTGAAAAATTTATCAGATACCTTTTCAACCCAGTTGGTTAGTATTGACAAAAATAAGGTTGATAAATCTTATTTGGACGAAAAATTGAAAGCCATTTCTGATAAAATTAAAAATTTAGAGATCTTGGACAGAAACTATCTTAACACTAAACTGAAACAGCTTAGTACAGAAATTTTTACTAAAGTAAATGAAACACAACCGTCAGTAATTGATAATAAATATTTAGATACTGTTTTGGAGAAATTGACTAGTAAAAATATAACTAAGGAAGAATTTGAAAAAAGATTATCTGGAATGGCAGACGCAATAAAAGCTACTATTTTTGATGGGATTAAACAATTCGTTACAAAGGATGCTGTTAATGATCTGATTAAACAAATTAATGAGCAATATGCACAGAAAACTGATTTAAAAGATTTTATTAAGAAAGATGAATTGGATCTTGCTGTTAAAAAGGTTAATGATGAACTAACAACCTTGATTACAAATTCTGAAAAAGATACTGTGATGAGACTGCAATGTTCACCCGCTTTTATAGATTATTTAAAATTATTCATTCACAAAATGGCCTACGATATTGTAAGGAATTACGCAAAAGTTAGTTTTAATATGAATTGGATAGAAGCTAAACAACATAATTTGACTGAGGAACAGGTGGGAGATTTGATTACATCGAAAATGGGTCTTGGTCAATATGCTGGGTTTGTATTAGCCCCAAAAGAAAATCTATAACGAGCGGTAAGCATTGTAAGCATAACTGGCGAGGGAAAGCAGAGCTGGCGAGGGAAAGCAGCAACGCGCGAGGAGGCCCGAGTTGGGTGCATACAAGTCTACTACTTGTCTAAAACACATAGGAGCGCATCACCATTTCTCTCTATAACCTTGGCACGAGTGATGGATTTCACTACGTAACATCACATTAGATAAGGAAAGTATAGCATGCGTCGAATTGCAGCAACAGAAGGTGTCATTTGCTTTGAAACGTTCGAACTGATAAGACGATAAAATGAGTGCTTATTTCGATTGCACAAGCTTTAATGAATTTTCAATTGATGCAGACCCGCAAGCAAATTGGGGTTTTGACCATTTGGCTTACGATTGGTTTACTGTAACCAATGTCACATTTCCTGATAGTGGTGAAATTTGCATACACATAATTGATATTGATAGTGAAGGAGACTTTAAAGAGGTTATCAACTTGCCCAATGAGTATTCTCCAGTCTTAAACAAGCATAAACTTAAAAGTTTTCTTTCACGCTCGTGGGAACTTAATGTCAGTGGAAATCGAATTTTCCTAAGAGAACTGCACCGATATTGATGATTTTGATTTGAGCACACCAAGTGATATAGGTCTGAGGATATCTATAGCCATTTTTGGAATGCTTGTTCATACTAAATTTACTATAGATATTCTCGGAGAGCACACTTAAAAAGCAACGCCTGCGGTTTGTACAGCACATAGAAAATTTCAATATAAATTTGTGAAATTTTTCTTAACTGTCGGGTGGAAAGCAAACCAATCACTTTATAATTTTACAGTATAAAGATGTAACAGATTCACTCATCTAGCATTCACTTTAATTTGACAGTAGAGAATTTTTCCCTCAAAGGGACATTATACAGATTCACTCATTTAGCATTCACTTTAATTTGACAGTATAGCATTAGATGGATTCACTTTAATTTGACAGTATAGCATTAGATGGATTCACTTTAATCTGTCAGTATAAAGATGGATTCACTTTAATTTGACAGTAGGGAATTTTTCCTCCAAAAAGGGAAATTATTTTTTCCCTCACTGTCTCTCTCTCTCTTCCTCCCCCTCGTCCTCACTGGGAGATAAGATAAGGAGAGGGAGAGGGAGAGGGGAGAAGGAGAAGGAGAAGGAGAGGGAGAAGGAGAGGGAGAAGGAGAGGGAGAAGGAGAGGGAGTGGGAGAGGGAGAAGGAGAGGGAGAAGGAGAAGGAGAGGGAGAGGGAGAGGGAGAAGGAGAGGGAGAAGGAGAGGGAGAAGGAGAGTGAGAGGGGGAGGAGAGGGGGGCGCAGAGGGGGAGTTGGGGAGGGGGAGGGGGATTTGCGCAAAAATTTTTCCTTATTTCTCAGGGATTGCGCAAAAATTCTTAGCAGAAGTCTTGATATTAGGCTACTCACAGACTGGTACACTATTCTATAGCTCTTTAGCACGAAACATTACCATGTGCTTTTTTAATACATTGATAATATGCATTCATTTGTATGCAGCTTAAGTATCGACTTGCTGTTGCTTGTCGATTTAGGCAATCTCACTTTATATCTTATTCCAAAAATCATAGAATAATAAATTGATAAATCAAAAATTATAAATATATTAATTTATGTAGTTTTCAGTATATTTCTCAATAATATATATTTTATATCTCTTAGGGCATAAGGTTCGGCCTCTGATGGAAGTAGATAAATCAATTTATCCAGTGAACAAGAGCTACATTATATCATTACAAATTATTAAATAGAATCAATGATTGAGTGAGCGTTTGTATTACAAGATTAAAATTTAATATTCCTTTAATTTGTGTACCTTGGATATGTAAATTGACTTATTCTTATTTAATAGAATATTTCTTATACCTTCTTAAGACTTGCGCAAGTTTTGCATTAATTTTTAATATTTATGACCTTTCCGACGAGCTAGCTTTTATATTTGTTTTATTCGAAGCACTGAGGGCGCCCTAACTTCATATATTTTGACTATTTATCACTCACGTGCTGAATTTTTATAAGCGCTGTTGGCGGTAATCCGAATTCCCTGGTAGTCCTGGATTTTTGGTGGCCGAAGTGGTCTTCTCCAAGGGAGAAATGACTTTCGCTTTAATGCAGCATCACTAAGTCTTATGGAAAATTAATAAATGAATTTAAACTTCAAGTCTTTAAAAAGTACAATGTAATAAAGGGTCTTGTGCTCTACAAATTTTAGTGTCATTCCATAGTGGTGTCTGGCAGGCAAGTGGGCAGGTTCTACTTTTATTTCTACAATTTTGAATCGGCTCTCTATTGCCGCCCATCGATTACTACAATTTGATTGGTTCATGCAAATTCACTACTGTATACATGCGCCTAGGAACATCCTACTCCCTTAATACTCTAATTTATTTTTATTTGGTGGTTTAAGTATATTTATTACATATAATATATTTTTATAAGGTTTACTAGCAAGAACCCGTGCTTCGCAAGGATCTATTTTAAAACTTGACAAAATGAAAATTTTGAAGAATTGAGAATAGGCCTATAACCATCCTTGGTTAATTAAGAATCTATAAGCAAAATTTCAAGTTAATTAGTCCAGTAGTTCAGACGTGATGATGCTTCAAACATAATTTTCCTATCCCGTACGTGCATAAGCCAGCTCTTTACTTCATGTAATTATTATAGATATAGTTAACGACTGCAAGAGATAGGACTGTGAAAAAGAATAGTGGTGAAACTATGATAGCGCCAGAAGTGTCTCAAACACAATAGTAGGTACTACATGAACTTTTTGAAAGTTATTTGAAAAAATGTTAAAACAACAGAACTGAATCCTTATCATTCTACCTTCATTTAGAGAGGCTTTTGTTTGAGCCGAATGGAAATCTATTTATAAAAAATGAATTTCTGTTTGTGTGTTTGTTTGTATGTTTGTTTGTTCCCTGTAGACTTGAAAACTACTTGACATAACGGCATGAAACTTTGAGAATATGTGGTGTGAATATTGGGGATGGTTTCTGAACAGAAATTTCAATAGGGGGGCTAATAATAATTATTTATTAATCCCTTTTACAGACATATGTTCTCGAAATTTTCGGCCGAGCGACTACTGAAGAACGAAAAGATGATCATGATTCAAGATCATATTGTGATAATATGATTTAGCATCTAAAGTTACCAGCTGTAATAAATATATCAGCCTGTGATAAATTATTGTGTACTGGTATTAAAACGGTAGTTTGGAGTTGAAGTGTAGTTGATTGGTACCAGCTGTTGATAATGGTTCCTTAGAAGACCTATACAAATAATTATCACTTCCCTATCATTGGGAAACTGGAAAATGTTGAAAAAAATTATTCACCTAATGAAAGAGAGTATATATTATATTGTATAGTATATATGTATAGTATTCATATTGCATTCATTAATTACTGAAGAATGAAAGAATAATTTACATTTTTTTGAATTTAGCTTAGCTTATATTCATCCTAAAATGGAAAGAATATGGAATTCTGTGTGATTCATCGTACATCGCATATTTCCTGGACCATATATCGATAATCTACAGCTATGAAAACATTGAATATTTTCCTTTGAAACACTGATATAACCTTTTTTTAATATTGAAAACTTTACTGATAGATATTACAACCAATTGATTGAGAAGAATAATATGTTTTCGGAATAATGAATGCTGCATGACTGAGCACATAGGAAGTCCGTATTGAGATGTAAATGAACATGTTGATTGTCAGATAAATTTAATGATTCAACAAATAAAGTCAAGTGTACCATGAGATACATTGGCGGTACGAAGTTCGCTGGGTAAGCTAGTTGAAAATTAAGCTTTATTATTAATAGACAATGCTGAAAAAGACAGGCTCAATCACCAGGAATACTTTAAATCTATGAGGGACCAGTAAACTATTAATTTTGAGTAGTTCAATTACTTCCATTATGGACACTGGATACATTATGGACAATCAATACGTATGAGATTTATTAGCTACCATACAGAATAAAAAATTTTTGATTGCAGTGGCCCCGACTACTGTATTATGAATAACCATTTGGATCAAATATAAGGAATTACTCGCATCTCTCATCAACTCGTAATTTATATTCACAAAATATTAACAATATATATATATATATATATAATATATATATATATATATATATATATATATATATTATATATATATATATATATATATATATATATGTATATTAAGTTCTATTTAAGTATTTAATAAACTCACAGCTAGTACTCAAGTTTGTCTTTTTCTGGCCGTGCTACAAATAAATGTAGGTATATGTTTGACATTTTGTTTCTTTAATCTTGTTCCCTAGTGAGAAAGTTTTCAATGTGATTTTTGATGGCAATAACATGGCATTTTTAACATGAGTATAATTTGTGGATTCAAGTGAAATTTTTAATATTTTTTTGTGATTGTGAAGGAAGATTTTTGTTTGGATTTGTATTTTGGAATTAATTAGTCAGATAAATTCAATATTATTGTAGTACATATATTTTTGGGACTCAAAATAGTGTGTGAGTTAAGTCATAATTTACATAACCACTAGACTGTGTATTCCAAATTAAGGTTTAAAGCAGTTTTGGGCGAATGCCTGTTGTTTTTGCCTTCATTGTATTTATTGTCTATGAATAAATGAAATGATGAAATGAAATAAAGTTTGAATTTGAAAAAAGAATTATCAACAAACTCCTAACCAAAGAAAACCTTTGTGCTCTGTTCTAATCGGAGTGTATGAGACTCCATATACAGCTGATAGAAGGCGCAAACCAAACTGGCCAAGCATACAACGATGGAACAAACACGTGGTAAGCTCGCGCTCTCAATCAACGCAAAATCAATTCGATCAGCTAATTGATGAAATTGTTTCAAGCTTTCCTATGATTATCCTTATGATTATCATCCTTTGAAACCCTTAGAGGCAAAATATATCAAAATCCGTTCTTAGTGTGCGTCTAGCATGTTTGAAGAATATTTGTGCAAAGTTTCAAGTCTGTAGGACAATTAGTTTGAGCTGTAGTGTGATTTTACATCAAAATTTTCGAAAAATGCCCTATCCTGGACCCCCCTGTGCTCCTGATCGAAATTTTTCTGCATAGATCTAATTTTTTTTCGTAGCTGAACAAAAAAATTCCTCATGACTTTGCTGTACCATGAACGGTTGAAAAGTGGAAATTTTGGGGGGCACAGCTCCCTTGGGGGGGGGGGAGATCTCTGAAAATCCTTTTGTAGTGGATGTTTTGAGGCTACAATAAACAATTGTGCGAAATTTCAAGTTCTTAGGCTTAGTAGTTTGGGATGTGGTGTGATTTCAGTTTATCGGGGCTTAGCCTTTTAGATATAGGTAGAAGAAGAAGAATGAGAAGAAGAAGAAGAAGAAGAAGAAGAAGAAGGAGAAGAAGAAGAAGAAGAAGAAGAAGAAGAAGAAGAAGAAGAAGAAGAAGAAGAAGAAGAAGAAGAAGAAGAAGAAGAAGAGAGAAGAAGAAGAAGAAAGAAGAAGAAGAAGAAGAAGAAGAAGAAGAAGAAGAAGAGAAGAAGAAGAAGAAGAAGAGAAGAAGAAGAAGAAGAAGAAGAAGAAGAAGAAGAAGAAGAAGAAGAAAGAAGAGAAGAAGAAGAAGAAGAAGAAGAAGAAGAAGAAGAAGAAAAAGGAGAAGATGGATTATTATGTTGCTTTGGCCTGTGATCTGTATAAATGTCCTGTAACAACTGAAAGTGCGTCCACACATGCCGAACCGAACCTCGAACCGCGCAGCAAACCGTGCATTCCTCCGAACATCTTGCCTTTCAACGAACATGAGCATTTGTTTCATAATGTTAAAAATCAGCTGTTAATCATTTGCCGCACCGTACTCCGAACCATTCACCGTGCCGCTTGCATCTGTTCTAACTGCTCGCCTCATCTCACTCCGAACGCTGAACTTTTCAGCCAATCAGAGCCCTCGATTACAATTCGCCGTGCAGCTCGCTCCACAATATTTTGGCTATCCATCACAAGTGGAAAACATGCGAACATGAATACAGAAGTATGGGCAATTTTTAATTTGATTAAATTCATGTTTTGGAGAATTCATTGTTACGAATGAAAAATCGATAGGAGCTTATAAATATCTTCTAATTCAAATGAAATAACATCTGAAAAAAATAATGATTGGATAAATATCAATATTGAATTATCGTTCACCAAGAACTCAGTACATCGACAATTCATTCAACTTATTCTGTATTGATAAAATTATAATCATTTTCTCTATTGATAATCAATTTCATCAACTAACTGAAAAAAGTACTTCAATTACCATGAATTTATTAATAGAATTATATAAATCTAAAGTGTAGGTCATATCTAAATCCACAAAGAGTTCGATTCTTGTTGGCAAGATAGATGTTATTCAATGCAGAAATCATTGTTATTTTACTAAAAGATAGGATAAAATGAATAGTTCTCTTTCAGGGGGAGTTTTGACAACCCACTCATTTTTCATTTGAAGAAATAATATCTAAAAGGTGCATAGGACCTTACTTTTTTGTTCAGCTTGCCAAAATACCCCTCATTTCAATATTAAAATTTTCGACTGACTGTACAGTGAGTCAATCATTCTATCAAGGCTTGAATAATTTTGAGATTTCAATTAAATAAAAATGGTAGAGAATAATTATCATGTAGATATCAACACCTTTATTTAAAGACATATTAACTGCATGCGTTTTCATATTGCCGATACAGCATTGATAAAACTGTAGACGTTTATTTAGCAGTCTCAAAAAACTGTTCTAGCTGAAAAATTAATAATACATGCCACGTGTAGGCTTATACGAGTTCAAAACTATGGTTTTCCTAAACATATGTTTTTGAGATAATTTCTTTGATGCAGCTGTTTCAGATTCACCATTATAAATTATACAGAATTTGTGAAAATAAAAATATTTATTGATTACCAAAACAATACTATTATTATATTAATGATAATAATAAATTGATTATTAAAACAATAATTTTATTATATCAATAATAATAATATTATTAAACATATTTATCAATTATCAGAACAATATTATTGAGGTTGAGTGGAATCAGGAAGAAAGCAATAATAGAACAGATGTTCTTTTTTGAATTTCTATCATATTATTTTGTTATTTCCAATGATTACAACATATGTTAGAATATCACATGTCAATAAATAAATTTTTCGCCACACTTGGATGTAATGAGCTGGTTTACGTGCGTCATATGGAGGCCGAAAGTGATTGTTTTCCGACCAGGCCGGTAAAACTTTACGGCCCTAGGGCTGTAAAATGAACTTGAATAACAGCTGATCGTGTCCGATCTCACAAAAATCATAGAGATAATCTCATAACGACTGTAATAATCTATATAATTATGTATCGTGAATCGCGGTATCATGTCTATAATATATTTTATGAATTACTGTTTCATAATTTAATATTTATTATTGTGTTTTTGATATCAAACAATAGAATACGATGATATCTCCATAGCCTCAACAATATAATGTTGGCTGCATTGTCCATTGTGAGAAAGGTAAGTATCGCAAGTCTTTAAAAGTGAAGAATCGAATTTGAAATCAAAGTACAATAATTGCATCAATATTTAAAAGTGAGGTAGAGTAATAATTGTTTCTTTTTTATTATCGAATTCCACTTCTTAATGCATAGGAAAATACAGCAGAGATCTAAAGTTTAAGGTAAGCCTACTGGTGAAACTCAGCCTTGACTGAAAAATTCCTAGTAATTTTTCCGTAATTCATTATTAAAACTTTTAGATAATTTTTCTTCAATATCAAACCATATAGAGAAAACATTAGGCCCACTCAAGATTGAATCTTCGAATGTTTTCTCTATGATTTAACTATTTTCAGAGCAATATTTTGTTGTGAAAATGCCGGCAAACCGGCTTCAAGTTTGCCGCTATAGGCCTACACTATATTATAGTAGCCTACATACGTTACCTGACTTACAGGCCTCTTCAATCAAAAATATGAAATGGCCGAGAGCGTTAAGGCGTCAGAACTCAAATCTCAGTGAATTACAAACATGATCTAGGTTCGAACCTCGGTCAGTGACATTTTTTTTTGTCGATGAATTTTGACTTTTATTAGCTATTTTTTATATTAGTTACCGTAATTTAAATTTCAATCAATTTTTTAGATATATTTTGAGACAAAACTGTGAAATAATTATGCAATTATATTAATTTTTTAATCACATTATTTCAAAATAGTAATGAAAATTCTATTCATCCATCTATCCATGAGATATTGCACCAGGCGCAAAGCGCAAGCTATAAAAATTCAAACAATTATTCGAAATATTAATAGTATAAAAATATTGTCACTATTGTAAATTATTAATTAGTAATATTGAAATTAATTGACAGTGAAAGTTGTCATAACCAAGATTCAAACTATCAAAATAGGCTGTTTGAATTTTATTTATTTTTTAATTTCTTATATATTGGGAAGTTTTTTTTTGGTGTGGCGAAAAATAGCGTTCGCACCATGGGCAAAAATGTATTTCCGGCTCTCAATCTTTTCTAGTCCTCGGCCTATGGCCTCGGACTTAAAAACCGATTTCGAGCCGGAAATATCTCATTTTCGGCCCTAGGTGCGAAATATACTATTATCTCATTTCCATATGGCACTCACCTTTTCATGTTCATAACCTTACTTAATAGGATCCTTTTTCATCCTTTGAAACCCTTGGAGGCAAAATATCTCAGAATCCGTTCTTAGTGCGCGTCTAGCATGTTTGAAGAATATTTGTGCAAATTTTTAAGTCTGTAGGACAATAAGTTTGAGCTGTAGTGTGATTTTACATCAAAATTTTCGAAAAATGCCCTCTCCTGGACCCCCCTGTGCTCCTGATCGAAATTTTTCTGCATAGATATAATTTTTTCTCGTAGCTGAACAAAAAAGTTCCTCATGACTTTGCTGTGCAATGAGCGGTAAAAAAGTTCAAAATTTTGGGGGGGCCCCAGCTCCCTCAGGGGGGCAAATTTCTAAAAATCCTTTCTTAGTGGATGTTCTCAGGCTACCATAAACAATCGTGCAAAATTTCAAGTTTTTAGGCTCAGTAGTTTGGGCTGTGGTGTGATTTCAGTCTGTCGGGGCTAAGCCTTTTATAAGTATAGAGAGAGAAGAGAAGAAGAGATAGCGAAGAAGAAAAGTTGTTTCTCCCTCTACAACAATTAGCCATGTGCTTTTTTAAAGTCCTCCAGTTGCATACCATTTGTTTACAATAAATTATTTTGCCAAGGTGTCTGGCTAGATTTTACGTTAAGTGACTTGATCGATCATTAGGTCGCCGATCAGTGGGTATTTTAAGCCTAACCCCAAATTTTCCAATACTTTATAAATAATATAATATAAATAGCAAATAACTTTCTTTTTCTATTCGGCTGTTCTAATTTTAGCCGTGATACCTGTTATCATCTTTTAATAATCGTTATCGCATTTGGCGATACTAGACTAGCTATTTCACTTCAGACCTATAAAATTCTTCCAAATAGGGATTTTGTTTACCCATCAGATTTTAATATGTTACAATGAATACAAAAGATGGGGTTCCACAACATTTATCAATTAGAAAATTACTAAAAAATCGTGATATAAAGGTCAAAAAATATCTGTTGAATTGATAAATAACAATTATTAAAGGAGACATATTCGAGAATTTCAATACAATTAGGGATTAATACTAAACCAAAAACGTTCGAATTTGGTGGGCATGTAATACCTCTACACTATAGTATGGATATGAACAAATCAAAGATAGGCTGAGAAGCGGTATTTTTCCAACGTTCCAAGCTTCTTCGAGAAATTAACGACAGAAAATATTCGAATCTGACTCACATATTCAGCTAAGGTTCATAAATGTTGTTCTAAGAAGAGTTTCAAATTACTGTGTTGTAAGTCCCTAATGGGGGTTTTCCTGTTCTTCGATTTGTTTTGAACAAGTTTTTTCCAGGGTTTTCGTGAAAGATGAGTGGAAAAGTTGAACCTTGATAGGTACATGAGTTCAAGTGAATTGTTTGAAGTAACCTACTGATTGGATTGTTTCTTCTCGCCAGTTTTTTTACATTTTCCATATTATCCAAATAGATTGATAGGTATTATGGCTAATTTCTGAAAGTATAGATTTTTAGGAAAGTTATTCAATTCACTAAAAATGACCAGGAATAAATTTAGTTGAGTTATTTTTGGTAAATTGAATAATTTTCTCGAAAATCTATATTCTCAGAAAAGTTTTGTTCAACTAGATCAACAATACAATGGAGAATTTATCCTCCAAATCTCATGGATTTATCTCTTAGCGAATTTGAAATGTTCTTTCCCAAAAATTCAAACTTTAGGCGCTCATATCTCGAAAAGTAATGATGAGAAAAAAGTTTTTCTGAGAGAACTCTTTAAGTTTGATAGCTTTATGATACATAAATTGAAAAATATCACCAGTAGAAAGTTAATTTTTAGCCCTTGTACAGCCTTAATGATTACTGCCGATCCTCCAATCGTTTCACAATTTGTTATCTATACAAAGTAATTTATTATGAAAAACTTTTCCACATTTTTTGAAATAATTCACTTGTATCTTTCATCTTTCTCTCCTCACCAAAGTATGCCGCCCATGAATTTTACCACCTTGGGCTGCACACACATTATTTATTCCACTCAAAAACGTTTTTTTAAGCCATCTTTAAGGCGTATTCCGCCAATGGGAACAGACTGCGTTCAGATATGAATGTAAGTGAACCCGTATCCCAAATAATGGGAGTAAGGGGAATACTACCTATATCAAATAGCAATTTTCTATACTGTTGTCGATTGTTTTAATATTTCATGTAGACAAAGAAGGGTTAAATTCACAAAATATGTCATAAAAATGGATTTAAATCTCAGTTATGGTCAAGAATATGTTTTTCAATAATTTATTGGGTATTTTTAGATGAGAGAATAATCATTCACCAACTTTAGTTTTAATACAACTACTATGGAACTGTTTGTTGATGGATAAATTCAAATGTTTTATTATTCCAGTGTAATGAGATGAGTTAGATGTTGCTCTCGAATTGGCCGTACCTCATTCATATACAAATATTTAGCATCACAATGGCTTTGATTATACCATGCAACACCAATGACATTGTACCAAATAGATTAGAATGCTGACTATATAATTATATACATCCTGATCTTCCATGCCAGAATGGGAGCTCAGCTCAGAGCTTACATTGTATTTCACAGTCAATGGAATTGTCTACAATGGAACTTAGTGAAGTTGCAAGTCGAGATTGTGTTCCAAGATCTGAGCTTGAGAGTTCAATCTGGATTGGAAGCTGAGAGCCGACGGCCAAGGGAAACATCAGCTGTTCATTGTTGAAGTCCTATCCCATCCTCCTCCCACTCACTCAGTTATTTTTTCGGGCTGTGCGATCACTGCGTTCGGGCGAAATTTGAATTGAAAATCGACAGGCTTTGTCCGCAGTGAACGATGAGCGTCGAGTGGTGTTTGAATTTCAGATGGCAGGAAAATAATTTGAGCGCCCTTCTTTCCTGATCTGCTGAGATCAAAGAGTTGGGTCTAGGGTTCGACTTGCCCCTTCACTCAAAGCCTCAGAAAGGGATAGATTCTCGCTATTTCATTGGAGCTTCCATCACAAACAGAGGGTACGCATGTGTTTGAGTGCGTGCGTGTGGGAGTGCCTGAATGCATGAATGTTAAAATGCTAGGCACCTAATTTGTGATGGAACAATGTGCATTGGGCCTTTTATACTACGTGTAACAAGCCAGAGAACAGTTTCAGCCTCTCCTTTAATTACTACCTTTTAGCTTGCCCCTTGGAACTGCTCCTGTAGCGTAGCAGACAGGGCTATTAGAATTAGAGTGGAGGATGAGGCAAATTGGGACATAAAGGTCAAACGTAGGAGAAAGCGCCTGAGAGAAAGCACAAGAATGCTTTTCAACGCTTCACGGTGATTTTTCCCCAATTTAGCGGGAAATCAATTTCCCGACGACAGTCATTACTGGATAGGGGAAGTTCATGGGAAATTTCTATATTGGCAGAAACGTCAATTACGAACTGAGATGCTATTTCAATAATCTCTCGATCGAAAGTAAAAAATAAACTGTGAGCAGCAGAGGTGAGTAGACAAACCTGACGTTTTTAAATACTGAAGATTATTTTCTGATGAATATTCTTTTTGAACGTCCATACAAGAATCTAAATACTTTGCAAGTGTTGTTTCAGCAATAATTACATTCTCAAAATATTGAAATTACTCAAGTACTAAGAACCTTGATCAATGATTCTGAAGATCAAACATTCTATATCTCACTTCTTTTAAGAATATTGTTCGTTCCAACTTCAACAACCCATAATAATCTGTTCATACAACATGGATGATTATTCACTACCCACGGAGTTAAATTAATAGCCTTTTCGTTTCATCTTGGTTCAAGAATGAGGAAAGTAACATTGAAATCAATCAAGGAAACGTGGTTCTACAAATAATAATCCCATTAGGTTTTCTAGGTATTGTATTCGTTATCATTCAAATGTTCCCTCAATAGTTATCATCTCGTTTCTCAAGTTGATAACAATGTGATGTGCTTCCTGTTATAGAATAATGAGTTTTGATCAGGAAGTTTCCTTTTCAAAAATATCGATAATTCTTGTAACCTGAAAATGAAGTTCTAAATTCTGCTAAGATAACGGATTCTTCGACGTGATTTCACCACTGAGAATCACATTTTTTTAAGAAATTTGCCGCATATTTCTCTATACCACTATACTACTTCTGTGGATAAACTGAACCAATTCACATTTTATGAGTGAATACGACATAATACGGTCACCTTAACTTAGGAATAAAGACTTCAGCTCTACAAAAAAAAGGAAATTCTTCCTTTTGGATTAATGATACAGTGAAACTTCATCAGTGAGATTTACTTACATCTCAATTCTTCGGAAAATTATTTGATGCGAGTCTCCATGATGAGCTAATTAAAGATGCTTTGTTATCCTGGATGATAATCTCTTTTGTTAATCGAATCACATTCATATTCGAATTGTTTTCGTAAGATTAAAATTCACGTTCATTAATATAAAAATTTATCAAACATTGATAACTTCTAATCAGATTGAACTATCAAAGTCTACATCATAAATATAATCATCATAACGAATCGATCTATAATTAGAGAGTGTTATATTAAAAGAAAAACTCATTGACCAATTCTGAAGAATATGGCATCATTGTGAATTTTATTTTTCTTAGGATTTCTAAGTAGAATCATGAAGTGGAACTTTGACAATCAATATACGATGACACAAAATAGTTGAAGGCAAGGAAAATATTTCCATTGTTAATGTGTGATAAAGTTTTATATTCGAAACTGCAGTTGTGTGAGTGATATCCCAGTTCACCAACTTTTGATTCACTAGTACAATGTCATTTTTTCTAATTAAGTTACTCGTACCGAGTTCATCCGACGTCCGAGTGTTAAAATGCCGGTGGATGGCAGCGGGCAGCGATGCGAATACCAAGTCGAGAGACCGTGCAAGAGTGCGTGCATTAGGAGAAAAAGTTCCTGAGGAGAGTGTGAGTGGGAAAGGTCGATTGGAGGGGGTGGGGTGAAGGGTGGAAAAATAAAGCCTGGCGTTGCTCTTTATTTTGTTCAGCAAAAATAAAGGCAACGGTTTTTGAATTTCAGATGATGAGGCGTGCACTAAAAACTCGAAAGCCGTCATCTTCAGACCTTTGAACAATTCCAATTTATTGTATAAGTTTAATATCAGGACGTGGTGAAAAATGAGTGTGGCGAGAGACGGGGTGAGTGCGTTGTTGGCTGGAGGCGGTTGACATGATTGATTTGCCGCTCGCACCTACTAACCGAAACACTCGACCGCCGAAAGCTGTTTGTAAGCTGCGTCGTCTCAGCCTGCTAACACGCTTCTAGAAAGCCCTATTTGACGCACAGCACAAATTTCTTCTCACTTAAATTACGAGTAACACAGCATTGCCATCTTCTAGAGCTGTCTGCAGGAAACTTTTAATGACACTCTCTGGAAAAACTTCTGCATGAAGTTCATCAGAAACGGGCTGACATTTCTGATGTGTCTCGACTTCACCTCAACTTTCTTTGTTGTTGGCACTTGAAAACCACAACACTAAAATCAATTCATCTCAAGAACTGAGAGAAAACTATTGTTTGTCAAAATATTGCCAACTGTTATTTGCGTTTCGTCATTCAAGTTTGCACAAGTCTGCAAACTAGTAGATAGAAGATTATTTCCCAAAGTGCAGATCATTGGAAATAGATTATACTTTTATTAATTTAATTTATTTATTTAATTACAATATGGGCGCATACAGGGCAAGCCCCAAAAATTGCTCCCCAATCAAAACAATAGAAAATACATCAATTTCTTAAAAATATATATTTTAACACAATAAATGGAATATACTTCTGAAAATAATAAAAATAACAAAAAAGCAAACTACAAAACTGAATAAAGTTATAAAACTAAACGTGATAAACTAAAAAAAAAAAAAAAAAAAAAAAAATTAACTAATAAACTAAACACTAATAAAATAAAATAAAAATAATAAAATGATAATCAAAATCTGAATAATATAATGCGAATTTAGATAAAATTAATTGAAAAAAAGAGATGCAAAAATAAAATCATTACTAATAAGAGGAAATTTATATAAATTTTATGAGAGATGAAGATGCTGATGATGATGATGATGCTGGAGATGATTCTGACAATGAAGATGATGATGATGACTATGGAGACCAGGGTGAAGAGAAAAGAAGATTCAAAAAAAAAAAAAAAAAGATAATAAAAATACATAGAATTACCGGCGGAAAGATGGTGGGTATAGGGCTGCACAAGCTTTCTTGAACTGCAAAGTTGACAAATGAAATGGATCAAGATGAGCTCCACAAAGATTAAAAAGACACATCATACGATTAACTGGAGAATTATAGTGATTATTGGTTCTGCACTGAGGAAGCTGGAACCTAAAACTGGAACGCCGAGCCACTTGGGGGACATAGATGTTAAGCAAAGAAAGAAGGTAAGAAGAATCAATCCTTCCATTTAAAAGATTATACAGGAATACAAGCAATCTGCAGTTACACGATGCCCCAAGGGAATGCATTTGAAACATTACTCACAGATCAGAAGTTGGGTAATTGAAAGGACAAACTGAATTGAAGTGTTTAAAGTACAAAAATCTTAAAAATTTATTCTGGATTTTCTCAATCTCCACACTCTGAGAAACCAGATAAGGATGCCACACCTCGGAGCAATAATTGAGCAAACTTTTAACAAGTGAGTTGTACAACAGAATAAGAACTGAAATTTCATTGAAATGAGAGCAAGTTCTGCGAATAAATCCTATCTGCTGGCACGCCTTGGAGCATAAATTTCTCAAATGAAAATGAAACTTAAGCTCAGAATCAAAATACACTCCAAGGTCCTTAAATTGATCAACACGCTTGACGACTAGATTATTGATAGTATAAACAGGAACCTGGGGGTCTCTCTGCCTTGTGAAAGTTACAGTAGCGCATTTATCAATGTTGATCTTCAGCTGGTTTTCACTGCACCAGTAAAATAAGCCATCCACATCACTCTGAAGCATTCGACAATCATCCTCCGACTCAATCACCTTGTAGATTTTTACATCATCGGCATAGAGAAGGCAATAAGAATGCTTTAGGACTCCAGGCAAATCATTTATGAATAGCAGGAAGAGTAGAGGACCCAGATTAGAACCCTGCGGAACGCCTGACGATAATTAATCAGCCTAATTCTACTGTAGGTGTAGAAGATTAGAGGAAGAAATCAATACAGGCAAATCCGCTATTTGAAGTCAAATACTTCATGTAAACCGTAATGACTCGATTAAACAAGATGAGTTTTCAATGAATCTATTGATTAGAAGAAGTCGTGGAAAGTTTCCTTTTCAAATCAAATAAAACTTCACATACAACATAAAACCTACCAATCAACTACTCGGAATAGTTTCGAGTTATAAAATTCCTTCATACAAGTATCTATTATCAGAGACGATTAATGCATTGGAATTTGCGATATATTAACTGTATATCTTCATTGTAGTTATTCATTTTCTCTTCAGATGGGAGTATTCCAATATTGATTAGAGTATTCAATGAATTGAGTCTACTTCGATCGTTAGAAGAGTGAACATCGTTCAACAGTAGTATAGGAGTAGTTTAGTTAGTATCATTCATAGTGATTACGGAGTCAGCAGTTATTCGATTCGATTCAGGTCGGCTCGGTATAATTGTCAGCAATTAATCGCTCTAGTGAAAAACTATTTTCTCTTCGGTGTGCGGTTATTGACATCGGGTGATGATATAAACGTATGAAAACACCAGAAAGGCCGTCTACTTTTCAAATTCCGGATTATGAGGATGACGTAGAAGAAACAAATACGACTACATCGACCAGGATTTTGAGCACCATGGAAGGCGGATTTGAAAGCATCTGCCAAGACTACATTAATGATGTCAAGGAAATCAAGGATCTTCATTCCTCCATCAAAACTGGGCGACGCAGGATTTTGAAATAAGAAAAGTCCTGAGAGTAGATTATGATATATTTTTGGAATTATACAGCCGACTATCTGAAAGTCTCATAAAAGTTGAAACAAGGACTGCAACTCTGATGCATCTATCTCCAGCTTTGGAACAGCAGAAAATAGCTGAATCTATTAAGAGCATCTCTGAAAAAGTAGAAGAAATAATACAAAGGAGCGAGCCGTCTTATGTTGAAATGCTTCAGCTGCCATCAAAGGTGAAGCCAAGGACAGATGGAGGTGAGCTAGTGAGGATTCAACCAAATAAGGAAGTGATAATAATCAAGCCTGCGGAAGTGGAAGGAGATGAGAAGGAGGCGAGCAGAAGAACCAGAAGCTCAATTCGGTCTGAAATGTCGATTCAGCGGAGCCTGAGAGTTAAAAAGTGAATTAACATCAAGGGTGGTGGAGTATTATTGGTGTTAGATTCAGAAAAAGACAAAAAAACGATTTCGGAGAGTAGCATCGTAAAATCAGGAAAATACAATGTATCGGAGCCAAAAAAGAAGAAGCCCAAAATTATAATTATTTATGATGTGCCGAGCGATCTTAATGAAGATGAAGTTTTGAAAAATGTAGTCTCAAGGAACTACAGTGGGAAAATCACAGAATCGGAAATGTCAGCCGGTTTCAAGCCATTATATTATTCAAGGATGGACCAAGAAATAAAGAGACTGTCTACTGGGTAGCGGAGTGTGATCCGGTAGTGAGAAAAGCCTTAATAAACGATGGTCGAGTTTATATAGAACTCTCATCATGTAGGGTGAGAGATTACATCGTGGCTGCAAGGTGCTATGAATGTCAACAACCCGGCCATGTAACTAAATATTGCATACAAGAAAACACTACTTGTGCGCACTGTTCATCAAGTGGTCATGATGCTAATCAGTGCCCTAACGCAGCTGCGAAGCCAACATGCTCGAACTGCAAGAAGCTCTCAAAACCATCTGAGCACAAAGCGAGTGATCCCGCCTGCCCATGCCACATGAAGGCTGTTCAGCAAATCATTGACCGAACCAATTATGGAGTGGTTTCATAATTTTAAACGGACTTCGAGATGAAATCGAGTAGCAGTGCAACAACAACCAGTGAAAATTCAATTTGGAACAATTCTTAATAGGATTTCAAAACTAAAAGTAGTTAAAGGAACATCTAGAAGCCGATTATCAATCATACACAATTTCGGTGAACACACAGACATTAGTATATCATTTGCATATTGTGCACGTGATAAAATTCGACTATCTAAAGGAATCGCGCAGCTATCAAAGAAATCTAATATTAACAAGAAAGATTGGGTAGCTATGGTAGATATTGCATTTGAAAACGTATGTGTGAAAAGTATCCCTAACATAAACTCTCAGAACTTCGAAATTGAAACAAATAATAAGAGAGTGATGGACGACTTGAGAGTGATATTAATGACTATAGTGAGGTCCACTTTATAATGGCAGTGGATAGAGATAGGAGAATAGCGATGTCGATTCTCTGCATTAATTGATTATATTTCTACACTGTCAAAAACATAATTGGCATCGTTGTGGACCTAGAAAAGGATAGTACCACCGGCTTTGTCGAATGATAGCAAAACCAAAGTTGAACAAAACTGTCATTATAACGTGGATCTCACTATATCAATGAATGGCCTTCATCAAATTATCCACTTATTGTTGGAATTGACGTCTTCAACGATTTAGCATTCATATCTGCAATGGAATTGCTCAGTTTAGTAATGGAGACGAATCTAAAGTTTGTTTTCCATTATGAACATTCCAACATTCCTGGATATACCAGCTGTGAATATAAGAGAGTCAACTCCTTCGACCGAGTGTCCGAGAGGGTTTCTTCCTGGTGTAACCAGTTCCGAGAGATTCATGAACAGTATGATGGAGCTGCGGAATCTGCTGCATGACCACGATGAGGCCAACGTGAAAATATACAGACAGGTGCTTTCTACTCTAACTGATAAGAGTCTGCTGTCTTCATCAAGTGTGATCCAAAGTGTAGTGAAGCATGAAATCAATATCTATGACAATCACCTGAAGTCCCACTTGTGGCCAACAACTATTGTGTATAGTATGGGATACTCCCTTGAATGTGGAGGTATGTACACCAAATTTATAAAACATAGTAGGAAGTTTGAGACAAAAGAAAGATTCATTCTAGTAACAAAAGACACACAATAATTAATTCTTAATAGTAAATTAATGAAAAATATAGTCGTCATTAACATAGTTAATTGTAATATGCCTAAAATTTCATGGATTGATGGTGTACCCGGTTACGGGAAAACTAGTTAAATATTAGAAGAGCACAAACAAGGTAAAGACTTGGTCTTGTGTCAAACAAGGGCAGGTGTGCTTGAAATAAGGTCAGCTATCAAAAATCTACCGAATAATAAGTCAATTGATAGGTAGAATATTGACTACAGAACCGTTTCATCTTATATCATAAACGGCTCTGACAGGGTATACGAACGAGTATTCGTAGATGAAGTTTTACTTATGCATGCAGGCTACTTGGGCTGAATTTCTGAATTTCAAAAGCTAGAGAGTTGATTATTAGGTCATTCTAGGCAGATTCCTCATATAGAGAGAAGTCGTCTTGAATATAAATGGTTTCATACTTCAAATTTTTGTGTGCCAGCCCAAACATTTTCAGTTACTAAACGATGTCCGATTGATGTATGTATGCTATGCACTCTCTACCAAGGTACCTAGAATGAAAGGTACTGGCCACGCGCATCTCGATCTTTTAATGATCAGAGTCAGATGATCGGTGTGACGTCAATGGTGCTCTAAATATCTATTCTCCCTATCTTTTCAATGTTCAATTGAGCAACTTTGTAAGTCTTCTCCTCAAAAAGTACAAAACTTTCAAGTATCATCAACATCTCATACGATTCATACAATATTTATCTTTATTTTCTTCTAAATTCAATACTTTTGGACGGCTGGATCTTTCAGAATGATTGATTTTGTAAGAGCCTGCATATCGAATACCTGTTGCTCTCTTATTGAAAATTAACTCGATTTCCTTGGCTCTTTTGTAAATAAATTACTCATTGCTAATTAATTTGATAAATCGATCATTGAATAAGGAATTAAAAACTTGAAAACATTATTGTACTAGTATATTATATCTCTCACTATCCTTTATCTTGTCTGTTTACTGGATATTATATGTAGAATCAATAGAGCATCTTGCCTAATCCCTTAGGATGATCTCTTTTTTCAGAAAAATTATGGCTTTCACATACTTGATCAGGAAATAGGTGTCTGGTCGAATCTCTCTAATTAGAAACTGCAACAAAATATAAGGGCGAATATATATTAAAGAATGCATACCGCGTGGGGAGTTCTCAATAATTGAGAATTGTATTGAATACTTGCTCTCGTATTCTGAAACACATATCCCTCATTTATTATTTTCAAGAGCAATTCTCAATTGATACTTGTTCTCTCATTGTAAAACTCTCATTCTTTATCTATTTGTGAAATGAAAAACCAACTCTTCATGATCCAATAATAATGTATTCAATGAAAATGAATCATAGATTAGAGAGTATACTGTACGTATGAATATGAATTATTCATACTATAAGTATCCTACAATATATTCCTTCCAATGAACTTCATAATTCTATACGACAAGTAATCGGTTGAATGCCTAAGAAATGTTTGAAAGACTAAGAAAGGATGACAACCTCTTCAACCAACTCGGAGGGCATTTCTATTCTAGAAATTTAACTGTCATACACTCAAAACAGGATAATGTGTGGTAAATTCCAATTCTTTTCAATCTCCACATCATTTTCCTATAACCGGTGAGAGAATAGTTGGGAATATTAATTTCAAGATATTCATTCGAATTGCAATTTATTCAGTTTATAATGGATTTATGATGTGAGTGTTATACTATCACCCCATACTCTCTTTTGTTCCATATTGGGGCTTTCTATCACATAGAGTGTGAGTGATGTATATGTGATAAAAATTATGTTTCTAGATTGTGCCTTGGTCACTGAGTAGAAATAATTTTAAATCCAAAGTTCTTTATCGAAAGTTCAATTGTTAATCAATCAATTGTCATAATGAACACAATAATATGGAGTTAATTGGAAAACCGGATAGTAAAATAAAGACTTTGGAAGATGAAATTCAGCGGTACACTAGACAATTGCATGAACAGGATATAAAATTTCAGAAATTGAAAGGTGAAATGGATGTGCGAGACAATAGTGATAAAACTAGTGTCAAAGAAATCGAAGAAGTTGATTGGGAAACGAATCCATGGAAACGAACATCAAGCATAAGAAACAATTTTCAAACACTGTTAGAAGCAAATAAGGCTGGAAACAAGTTTAAACAAGTTAGAGTAAGTTGTTTCTCTGACAGTCAGGGAAGACAGGTCACAAATAGGATCAGGTCAAAGAGTAATTATGAAGTGTTTAATATGATGAAGCCATAAATTAAGCCAATTAATCCAGGGCGAAATTTGAAAGAGTCACAGAGGAGAGTGAAAGTATGTGCTCTGATATGGGTAATGGAGACCTCGCTGTGTTTATTGCCGGAACAAACGATGTGGCATGTAACGAATCTAATCGTCTGATTCAATCGTGTAAGCGGAGACTCACAAATATGCGCCACACCAATGTATTGATCTTCTCAGTTCCACATAGATATGATCTACCGAGATGGTCATGTGTGAACAAGGAGATTAGAAGAACCAATGAACGCTTGGAAAAAATAACCAAACACTTCTCCAATGTGTTTTTCTCAGATTTAAGTTCTTTAGGGCCAAGATTTCATACATCACACGGTCTTCACTTGAACTATCTGGGGAAAAAATTCATTGCCGATACCATATTGAACACCGCATCGAGAATCACGGAAGCCATGGAGTCACCTAACCAGCCAATCCCTTTAGGTCAACAGAGTGAAAACAATAGAATTTTTTTAGACTGAACGGCTCAACTACTGACCTATCGCCACCTTCCAGGACTTCAAGATGCAATGCGAAAGCAACAGTGAATAATAGTTATATAAGAACTCAAATTGAGGGTTGCCAGAGCACTGAAGTGAACATAATTTCATGGAACTGCCAGGGTTTAATGAATAAAATCAATTACCTAGAAGTAATCGCTCTTGAAAATAAATCTGACATGTTAGCACTAAGTGAGCACTGGATGAGTGATGAAGAAATTGTATCATACTTTTGCAGATCCAATAGAATTCATGGTGGGGCTGCTATTTTCATAAATAAGTTAGAGTTTAATGTGATCCATAAAATTAGAAATATGTCTGTGGAAATGGTGTGTGAGGGTTGTGCAATCAAAGTACCTGAATTGAATATAATCTACATGTCATTATATAGACCCTTTAACATAGATAGTGCAATATTAAATAATTTTCTAGTCATACTTAATGACATGTTAAGCTATCTGTTTACTTTTAAAAAAATCAATGTTATTCTATGTGCTGATTCCAATGTTAATTTTAATCAAGAATCTAGTCAAAGAGATGATCTTCTCAATTCACTAAATAGCTTTAAAATGCAAATAACAACAAATGAGATAACAAGACCGAGTGCAACTGGTGGCTCTTGCATTGACAATATTGCTACTGACATTCATTTTAGTAGATGAGAAAGTAAAATAATAAACGCAATTTTCTCAGATCATTTCGCTATTGGGCTGTCAATAAAACTGGAAAATACAATAAATTATGACAAGAATAAGAATATTATTTTAAACACAAATAATAAGTGTGAAGGTTTAAAGACTAAAACAATGGGTAGGAAGTTTGGGAAGTCCCAAATTCAGCGCTTTTTAAATGATCTAGATAAATTGGATTGGACTGAACTTTATCAGAGTCCTGTAGAAAACAAATTTTCATACTTTTACAATTTGCTCAAATATTATTTTGATCTTCACTTTCCGTTTGGTAGAATAGTAAGAGCGAAACAATGTAGTAATAAGTGGATTGATAATGAGATTGTCGACGAACATAAAAGGCTAATTGAAATGCATCAGCGATACAGGAAAGACCAAAGTAATATAAACTTAAAGAAAACTATAAAAGCACATAAAAAGCATCTAAAAAGAATGATTATAGAGATCAACTACTTTATTCTGAATCAGGATGAGGATAAATAGGGAAATTGTGAGATGGGGATAACATCCATAGTTACATAGCATCAATTTGAAATCTCATAATAATGATTTGAACGGAACTGCGATTCTGGCTTGGTATTGCCTCTTTATTTTCAGTGAGAATAGAAAGCTTCAGAGTAATTTGTTCTCACTATATGTGATAATATTGGTAATATTTGGTAACATTTATTTATATTTGAACCGAATGTGCAACAAATTAATCTACTTTCAGCTTGAAAATTTTCAACTTATCAGGAGTACAGTGTTATCATATAGTATCTCAGGTAGGCCCATCCTTTTATTTTTTTTGTTCACGTGATCTGATGATATTCCCATTATCAAGTGTTTAAATTATAAAGAGTGATGAAACAAGATAAAACACAAGAAAAGCTACGAAAAGAAATCTTGAATCATCATTTTTCACAAAATAAGGATAAGATGAAGGAGTCGGACACATAATATATCATGAAACTTCGTTGAAAAACATATATATCTGAAACTAGAGTTATCAAATAATTGTGTTACCTCTGACTCGTATGGAGAAGGCACACTTAAAATTAATATAATAAATTCTGTGAGCAAACAACGAGATCCTGATTTTTATCATGAGCATGGTTAAATCAAGAAAATTGTAATATTTTTTTAGAGTATTGAAAAGTGAAAATCCATATACAGCGCATGTCAAACCAATAGACAAAATTAATTGTTTCGAGCGCCATAGTGTAAATGAGATGCAATGTAGACAGCAGTATTATTCTGTTTACCATGGTGAAGGGAGTCAGCCGCGTCGGCTGTTTCCCCTTCCACAGCGTCAACTTGAATCGCAAATACATAACAATCATAAATGGATTCGCTATGAATGTGGCTACAATAATTATTCGTCACATTGTTCTTTAAAATTACTTGCTTCGAAGTTAATCGGAGAAAACAAAAAAATCAAATCGAAAAAACCCTAAATTTGTACATATATATTATTTTATCAAGGAAACTGTTCGATTTATTGACGGGATGAATCCGACTAATATTGTAGTCCTTAGTTTAACGAATCGAATGACATATGATAGATGTTTTTCCGATTGATGGTTACAGAGATAATTGATTTTCAGTTTGCTGTTTACTATGGCTAAGAGAGTCAGCCGCGCCGTTCCGCGTCGACTGTTTCCCCTTCCACGGCGTCAAATCGAATCGCAAATACATAAAAATATACATCAATGGATTTGCAAATAGAGTGGCTACATTAATTATTCGGCTATTTCTTCTTTAAAACTACTTGCTCTGAAGTTAACCGAAGAAAACAAAAAAATCAAATCACAAACCCCCTAAATTTTTACATATATATTATTGTATCAAGAAAACAGTTGATTTTATTGAAAAAATGAATATAACTAATATTGTAGTCCATAATGTAACGAATCGAATGGCATACAATAGAACTGTTTTCGATCAATGGGTACAGAGATAATCGATTTTCCGTGATTACCTGCATTTTTCACCTTTGAGGGTAGCTAGGGGGGAAAGCTCCAAGGGATTTCTTGGGACTTTTGGGAGAATGACCCTCTGGGAGGGTTCTATCGATGGTAAAAGATTCAGCTTTTATTTAATTTTCGGATCGAAAAAACCTTTATTGACTGGGCTATAAGTAGACACACTTAAGTCTACTTAAAAATCGCCCTAGTTTAGAGTTTCAGATATATCACGATGGGTCGAATAAATTTATTGACAACTTTGATGAACAGTATATTTGAAATGAGTAACTCATGGTTGTTGAAGTGGCATTGGCAGCAAATATGTTTAGATATCCCAAAATGTGGTCCATAACTGATGAAATTCTTGGATTACTGGGAGTTGAAAATCTCACGCCGGAAATTGACGATTATACAAATTATGTTCCTACAATAACGAGCAAAAATGTCGAGTTCCTTGATGTGCTCTCCACTAATATTCGTAGTATGAATGCAAATTTTAATCGATTCATCTCTTGTCAGTTGTCTGTTGTCTGTTGTCGATTCATCAGCTTCAAAACTGACGTTCATCCAATTGTATTAACTGAAACTTGGCTGACTGAAAATATGCCATTTTTTACAACATTCCAGGATACACTGCAGTTGTTTATATCAAAAATAATATCGATTTTTATTTAATTTCATGTGATATCTCTGAAGCCAACTCCCTGTGCATTGATTTAAGGTTATCAAATTATGATATACTAAGAGTCATTGGAATTTACAGATCACCCAGTAACTAAAACACAGAAAATTTTGTTAATACCCTGAACCAGTTACTTGAAAATACGCCAAATCAAATCAGTGTTTGTGTAGTAGGTGATATAAATATTAATATTCATCTTACTGATAACTATGTACAGGATTTTATGCATGTTTTACAAAGCAGAGGTTTTAAATCTTTCATTAACGGGAGTACGAGAGTTACAAAGACATGCCTGGATCATTTTTTTTTCAAAAATGCCAATAATAGTTTCAGTTATTTGTTGGGGAATATTCTCAAAACGACAATTACAGATCATTATTCAGTATCATTCCACCTGGGTAATGATAAAAATCAATCCAATACGGCCGATAAGGATAATATATATAATACCAAGACTCTTAACTACAGTACTCTAATTAATCACTTAGAGGAGGAAAATTGGAATGTTGTTTTTAGAAGCCATGAGAGCATTGATTCACTTGTTGAGAAATTCTTAAACTGTTTTATAAATGCCATAAATCATAGTAAAACTGTGATTAAAATTCCTTGTAGTCCCCTTAAACCTTGGATAACAGAAGGTATACTTAAATCAATAATCGTTCGTGATGAAATGCATGATAAAGCTAAAAAAGTCCCTTATAATGTAGATTTAATAAACAAATACAAAACTCATAGAAACACATCAAATAGTATGATAAGTAGAACAGAAGAAGTATATCACAAAACCAAAATTGAAGCATGTAATAATAATAATTGAAAATTTTGGAGATATATAAATGAAGCCATTGGTGAAGATAAAAAGGATGGTTGAAAAATTGGAGTTGACGCCGCTAATTTATATGATTTCTTCACAAATGTGGGATCAAGGCAGGCCCAAAAAGTTAGGAATAATCTCATAAGCTTCCAAAACAATGATATCGCACCTGTTTTGAACTTTTTTTTTTAAAACTCCAACATTTTAATAAGGTTGAATCTACAATTAAGGAACTAAGAATTAATTCAATCCCAGGAATTGATAATATTTGTGATTCGATCCTTAAAGAAATATACCACATAATTTCTGAACCACTAACTATTCATTTTTAATAAATGTTTTGAGCAAGGCTACTTTCCAAAACATTTAAAAAAAGCAAAAATAAAACCGCTTTTCAAACAAGGTTATCTCTCAGACACAAGTAACTATATACCAATATTAGTCTTATCGGTAATTTAGCAAAAAATTTTTAAAAAATCATTAAGAGAAGACTTGTAATGTTCTTGAACAAGCATAACATAATAAATAATAATCAATATGGCTTTCAAATATGAAAAAATACCGAAGATGCTTTAATTTAATATACTAATACCGTCCCCAGAACCTTAATTCTAATCTAAAAACCATTGCTGTTCTATTAGATATGAAAAAAGCTTTTGATACCCTCCCTCATGATTCTCTCTTTGATAAACTCCGAATATATGGCTTTAGGGGTCTTCCTTGACCTTATCATGAGCTACTTGTCTGATAGAACCCAATCCCTATCTGTAAATAATGAAACTAATACCACAAAACTCACCATTTATGGCCTCTATCAGGGCACTGTTTCATCCCCATTACTCTTCATAATTTATGTAAATGATCTATTGAGTTTTAAACTTGAAAACTCAACCATAATATCCGTTGCTGATGATACAGCAGGTATTTTCTTAGGAAGAACGTGGGCTGAGGTTGAAAATACTTTGAGCTTAAACATACAAAAAACCAACTATATTACCTTCTCTTTCAATAAATTAGGACAGCCAGATAGAGAATTAAACTTGAAACTCCAATCAAATTGCAACCTTTACCCCAACTCCTGCACTTGTCCTATCATTAGTAGAGTTGAAACTTGTAAATATCTAGGTATCTATATAGATGAGAACCTAAAATGGGATATCCATATTAAATTTATTTGCAGAAGGATGGAATACCTCTCTTAAAAATTTTATGCAGCTAGAAAAATTCTGAATCCAACTCATCTTGAAATGCTTTATTTTGCTATAGTAGCCTACAGTCGATAATGCAATACGGAGTAGCAGTATGGGGGGGAGGGTGTTATAATTCCCATTTGCGAGAACTGTTCATAATGCACGAATTAATAATTAAATCTATTTTTAATAAACATAGATTTTTCCTGTCTGACCTTATATTCGAGGAATTCAAGGTTTTGACAGTTAGACAGTCATATGTTGAAAATGTGATTAAATATTAAAAAAAAGTAAAACAGATTTTCCATACACCAACAACTCATTAAATTGACATTACCGCTTGAGACCTACTTCGAATAAGTATTTGATATATAATACTCATATTGAAACAATTAGACGCAACTTATTTATCTAAGCACTAGGCTATAATAATCAATAGAATTCCGGATCATCATCTCAGCAATGCTAAAATTACAAAGAAAATGAAGCAGGAAATCATTAATTGGATGAAAAGCGATCATTTTTTCTATCTTTAAATTATTGTAACCGTTTCCTGGATCGTTAATTCACATCCTATCTTCCCTTCCCTTAGTCATGCCTATCTACCTACCTTCTTCCACTTCCCTATCACACACCCTTCCCTTTCAGTTATACCTTACCTGCCTATTACATGGGAAACCATAGTTGACAAGATATTTTCCCCCTCTTTCTTCCAGCACACATCATTTCAGCAATATTGTCTTTTAATGTGTTAATATCATTGTTACTGTTATTAGATACGCCTATTCCACCCCCTAGGTTATCTAATAATTGCGAAGTATTGCTACGACGCGGACTAGCTACAGCCGGGTATGGGTCGGGGTCAGTGTCCGTACTGACTGGTGGAGATACCGGACCTACACTTCTCCCCCTATCATGATTCTTTACGTTCTGTCTCTGTCTGGAGGTATTTAGCTTGAAGGTAAGAGTGTGTGCCCGTGCCGTTGCTGGCCGATTCGGCCCTCGGCTCTTGGAATTCAGGGTGGGTGTTAAGGGAGACTAGGATAACCCTATACAAGGAGACAGATCTGACTATCAGATCCCTACAAATAATTATATTTGTAAAGGTAGTACGCAATCTGAACCAACTGTGAGCTGACGGCGGGCAGACTGGATCTGCGAGCCCGGAAAGAGGTTTTACTACAGGATTTAAGGTGAGGGCTATGGAGTAAAGGTGTGGTGGAACTATGGAGTCGTTAGTAGTATTTGAGATATAGTTGAATAGGGCACGGTAAAGGGTGTGAGCTATAGAGAATAGGGTGCAGGGTATGATGTATACGGTATAGGGTATAGGGAACAGAGAATAAATAATAAGATTATTATTCTCTACAGCAAACAGATATCTGTTCAATAATCCGCAATCTGACATTTGTGCTCTAGCTCTCAGCAAGCTGGACCTGCTAGCTAAATACAGAGTATAAACACAGTATACATACAGTATGGAAACTTGGCTAGTACCCTGACGCAAAAATCCGCCATCTTGTTAGGAAGCGCCGCATTGTAATAGTATTGATGGTAGGTTCGGATCACTTAAATGATCCGGATCAATTGATCTTGTTTACTGCCACGAGCCAATCAGAAGACCAGGATTGGAAGGAACTTCGTAAGGTCACGTGACGTGTCTAGTATTTGCGTCATGTGAGAAGCATTGGTTAGATAGGCATTTGATTACAAGTTTCCATTCTGTACCTATTCTGTGGTATAAATTTCCAATACGTGATATCTAAGATTCAGTATACAGGGTTTTGGGTATAGGATTTCTGAATCGCGAGCCTGTAGCTGCGAAGTGATTTTCAGCAATTCTGAAACTGTTAAACAGGATTTCCGCGCTAGTCCAGCAACTGCGCGACGGTTATTAAGGGCTAAACTGCAACAGCCCTTTAAGGGAATGGAAATCACTCTCAATCGTTCAAAACGCTTTTAAATCAATAGTCAATATGTCAACTATTATGAGAGGATAGAGAAGATTTTCACAGACACAGTCTGTAGAACAATATCGGGAAGACAACAGTATGTCTTTGTCAGCATGGAAAAGGATTTTTCAAAAATATCGAGTCAGAGACTCCTAATTCAAAAAAAAATTTTGAAGGATTTTTGCAAGCAATTGCCAGTCTGAAGACTACAACAAAATCGATCTCTAATTTGCAACTGAGATCACGGGAAAACTCGTGAATTTTCCACAGGTAAAACCAGCAAATAATATTTGCTATTGACGGAGACAGGTTTCTAGGAATTTTAGAAAGGATTTTCGGGTCTAAAAAACGGCGTCCGGGACGATCTCGAATCTGGAACTGAGATCAGAAAGGATTTCAGAACAGGGAGAATTAAGAGAGAGTTTGAGAAAGGATGTCACAGTCTGAGGACTTCGACAAGGAAGTTCTCAAGCTGTACCTGAGAGCTGGAAGGATTGTAGAATAGGAAAAGTTAAAATAGAGAAGGAGAAAGGACGTTGCAGTTTGATGACTTCGACTAGGACGAACTCAAGCTGCACCTGAGTTCTCTAGGAAAAGGATTGAAATTTTCCTACAAGGAATTACAGCAAGTCCGAAACTGCTTTGCAAAATGAATACAGGGGCCACTCTACAATATGAAAACTAAGCAAGGAAGACTTACTCAAAATGATAATAATTTCTCTACAAGGATAAGAATTAATCGAGGAAACTATTCTCAAAAAGGACAGGGATTTCCCCACAAGAATGAAAATTAATTGGGAAAAATTACTCTTAAAATTGAAGGCCAACTTACTACAGAGAAGGAAAAACATACGGACCACCAGTCCTGACATACAATTACCTGAATCGACGTGAATACTGTTACGGAGAATAACGAACCAATTCATAATTCCCATATTAAACTTGAAAATGTCATGAAGCGACAGAGTAGAGACTTAAAAATGAAGCACTCTAAAATAACCCGCTACAAGAGCCTAGTTAAATTTCCCACTTAACTGTTTCTAGCACAAACTTAAGATCCCTTCAGGTTTCTAAACCAAGGATAACTCGTTCACCCCCAGTGATACGAGTTTGGGAGAAATAACTAACAAGAAAGAAAATCCCCAAGGAAAATCCAACTTCGAGTTGTCCGGAAATCGTCCTACAATATTCTATCCTAACACACAAAAATAGAATAATTCCCCTAGTGATAAACTAGTACCGGGAACGTCGTAAGGAGAGGAGATTCGCGACCCGTTCACACGCTCCACTGCCAAACAACAGCACTATAAATAAAATCTACAAGGACAGAAAATCCCCCAGGAAAATCTACATTCAAATAGTCGGTAATTCGACTCACAATATTCTATTCAATAAGATAGAGAATAGAATATTATCCCTATAGAACACCACATTTGGGGATGCCGCATGGAATGCGGCTGTACTCAAACCTGATCACTCAACTACTGCACTATAAATAAAATTTACAAGGACAGAAAATCCCCCAGGAAAATCTACCTTCAAATAGTCGGTAATTCGACTCACAATATTCTAATCAATAAAATAGAGGATAGAATAATATCCCTATAAGAACACCACATTTGGGGATGCCGCATGGAACGCGGCCATACACAAACTCGATCGCTGAACAACTGCTACAAAGAAAGAGAATCCCCCAGGAAAATCTACATTCAAACAGTCGGTAATTCGACTCACAATATTCTATTCAATGGAATAGAGAATAGAATATTATCCCTCTAGAAGAACACTATTGGGAACGCTGCACGGAACGCGGCCGTACTCAAACCTGATCACTCAACTACTGCACTATAAATAAAATCTACAAGGACAGAAAATCACCCAGGAAAATCTACCTTCAAATAGTCGGTAATCCGACTCACAATATCCTATTCAATAAAATAGAGAATAGAATATTATCCCTATAGAACACCACATTTGGGGACGCCGCGAGGAACGCGGCCGTACATGAACTCGATCGCCAAACAACTGCCTCTCACCCAGGTCTGCTCTTCGCAGAGTAGGGTCCAAGGAAAATTAGGAGGCCGGGGGAAAAGAGATTACCGTCCAATAGGAGTCTCAGGAGACGATCACGCCACTGATCATGTGACAGGGTACGGTTCAGATGATCTTGATGCTAAGGGTGTAACCATGATGACAATACTGCTAATTTCTATAATAGATTAGACCGGTAAAAATCTTTCTCACCAGAAATTACAAGAAGCGGCCCACTCTGGCGCGACTGCTGCTGCCTGCATGTTAGATAATAGAACGCTCAAAATAAAAAAAACAAAATCTGGAAATTTCTGGTTCAGATGAATCCGCTGATGATAATTCGCAGGGTTGTCGCCAATGATGATTGATGATTTATACACTCGACTCTGAGCTTAGCAAAATACATTTGACTGCCGACCCTATTCTTCTACTAAAACAGAGGAAATTCACTAAATTATATGCAAAAAGACGATTCTCCTTTCGTCACAGAATTCACTTTGTGACACTGTTATTGTTATTGTTATTGTATATTGTTTCTTCTCATTGTATTTTTGTGTGTTGTGAATAAATTGAAAAAATTGAAATTAATTGGAATAAACTCAATAATATGGCTTTGTAATATGAAATAGAACTTATGCATTGAATGATTAACAAATCTATTCACTTGTTATCACAAATATGAATCAATTGTGTACTTTGCAGAAACTTCATCCTACATTTACCATGCAGTGATAGTATTCAATTTTTTCAGATTCCATCTCTTTCAGTTGAATCAAATAGTAGGTTAGGTAATCAATCAAGTTGGATTCTCACATAACAGTGACAGTGAACAGTGAGAATAACATTGGATTATTATTTGTAGTCGCTTAGACGGAATAAATTAGAATAGTCCAATTAAAACTTATGAGAATTTTATTTTTACTATTCACTGTCACTGTTTTGAGTGAATCCATATGAAGTTGAAGAATAATAATAAAATCTTCGTATTTCAGTTGAATCTTCGAAGATTTCACATACTCCTCTGAAGTTCAAATACTTTTAATAATAGTCTCAAATGTTTTCAGAGTCTAGATCTTTTATCTAGTATTTTATGTAATGTTTTGATACCAGAATAGTGATATCTTTGATACATTCAGTTCAGACCCCAATGAGAAATATCATTATACAGAGGTGCCCATGTTTAGACATAGACTGCATCATTGAAATTCTCATGGTTGTGGGTGGGGGGGGGTCTCGAAAACAAATCTTGGTGTGGTCTAAAAATAATGTTTTGTTGAAGATATTTTCTTTGTTCAAGATGAATCGATGAGGGGTCACGTAATTGGACTATTGGACTGGTGGAAGGGGAAGAACCCCTGATTTATAGGTTTGTTATAAAAGATGGTCTAAAGATGAAGGCCTACAAAATGACTGAAATAATCATTGATGATTTGGACAAAACTTCATACATGATAGTCGTACTGACGTGTGAGTGGATGGAGAATTGATACAGCAATGGCGACTGACGATGTGGTGGCTGTCCGGTTTTGGCTGCCGGTTGCAGTTTCAGCAATTTGCCTCCTAGTCGTGGAGCCGCACATGATAACAATACGAACAGAAAACAATAAAGAGTAAACAATTAGTCGACCACGATAAAGTGCAGGGCTTTCTGTGGTTGAGGGGTGATGGATATGGTGTGGGGGTGTCGAAAGTGGTAGGGGTGTTCACTATGGTCGGCACTGTTATTACTCGACTCGACGTCGTTTTTAGATCGAGGGTTGATAAAAGCAAGTACTTGTGCTAGGACGGCCCTCGACTCTGACCGGAACAATTTGTCCCCTAGGAATTAGCTCAAACGTTGCTTTTTTTTCACCACTTAATGCTACCGGAAACTTTTCTCCAACTTGCTGACCGCCAATAATTGGTAGTCTCATGTTAGTTCTCATTCTGTAGGTGATTATTCCTGTGTTAATTACTCAAGAAACTCTCCTGTGTTTCATGTGACCTCACATAGCTCTCAAGTTTTTTGTTTAGTTGTTTTTTCTACAATGATTTGTATTACATCCAGCAGACGACAGGAACAAAGAATTCTTGCTTGTAGAATTGTTGTGTTGTCTTGATCAAGAATTTGTATGCAAGAGGGTTCGAGGGTTGAAGGTGGACATCAGAATCGATTTTTGACCCTCCTGTTCCAAGTAAAAAGAGAAATTCTTCTTCTGATTTTTCCAAAATTTTCACATAAGTCTGAGTCTAATCATGGAATTTGTTTATATAGCTCGGGTCATGTAGAAAAATTTCCTGAAAAAATTTTTAACGCAAAAACTCCAAATTGTTTTGAAGCAGCTAGTTCAAATTGATTTCAAAGCACGGAATTCATTCAATTCTGAAATATTCCCTTCAATAATAGTACAATATAATTTAGTTGTCAACAAAAGATTAAAGGGAGAATAGGGATTGATTTCTGTATAATTAGTCCAGGCTACGAATGCTCAAAAAAGTTCTAACACAATTTTCGAATCCGCAGCTCTTCTAAGGATTGTGAGGAGGTAAACATATCAAAAGTCATCACTCCTACCCCGGTGCTAAGGGGATGGGGGTGGTTTGAAAGTACCATATTTTGATTTTTTGCACATAATTCGAACAATATGCGTATTTCGGAATTTTTTCAAACGATACATAATTGAAGCTTACTAATTCTTCTACAAATTTTATTTGTAACATTTTACCACATCTCTTCTAGTTTTCTTGGTATACGCTCTCGAAGGTGTCACATTTTGAAGAAAAACGCTTCCGACTTCGATTTTTCATCTTTTTGGCCTTATAACTTTATAACGAATAAATGGAAGAATCCGTGCTAATCATAAGCTCTTAGAGCATCATATTCTCTTCAATTTCATGTTTTATTTCATTATTTTACGCATCTACCTACGATTGTTGCAGCCATTATAGTGTCGAGTGTGAAATCTTCAGTTCAGCAACAATAGATTCATTGACTGGAAAATTTGTAGGGAACGTTTGGAACACAAAATTTGACTTCACAGCTTTGTTTGGACAAATTGGGAAGTTTACATAATCAGAAGTCCTCATCCCTAACCCTCGTGCTTAAGGAACGAGGGTGATTTGAAAGTTGCGTTTTTTCATTTCTGGCGTACTCGCATGTATCTTGGAATGCATTCCAGCGACATGACCAACCGAACAAAATTGAAGCTAGATAAATATCCTACAAGGCTTCTTCAGTAGAGTTTTGTGATATCTCCATTAGTTTTCGAGATATTCAATTTTGAAAGAGTAAAATCTTTAAGATAACAGTTTTTCTTCCAACTTTTTGCACTTTTAGGGCTTGGTACTCAACAACAATGTACCAAAAAAATAAGTACTGATCGTTTCCGTTTTCGAACTAGAAATATGTATTATCTCACCATTTTATGCTTTCGATCAATTGTTACAACTCAAATGTTGAGTGTGAAATTCTCAATACAACAACAAGTGTAAACTTGCTCCTAACTAGTCTTAATGAAGCTCCAGGGTCGATAATTGTGTTCCAGATATATTGTCCAAATAACATCGTTAATAATGATCTATTATTGCTGTATTGTGAATTTCACACTCAACACTAAAGCTGCTATAACTATTGATCAAAAGCATAAAATGATGTAATAATACATCAAATTGAGAAGAATCGAATGTTCTATAACACAACGTATTATTTTATGCATTGTTGTTGAGTGCATGTCTCTAAATGCATTGTTTCCAAGATACATGCGTCTACGCCAGAAATGAAAAAAAGCAACTTTCAAACCACCCTCATCCCTTAAGCACAAAGGTTAGGGATGAGGACTTTCGATATGTTTACCTTCCTATTTGTTCAAAGAAAGCCGTGGAGTCAAATTTTGTGTTCCAAACGTTCCCTCCAAATTTCCCTGTCAATTGATCTATTGTTGTTGAACTGAAGATTCCACACTCAACACTATAATGGCTGCAACAATCGTAGGGAGATGCGTAAAATAATGAAATAATACATGGAATTGAAGAGAATATGACGCTCTGTGGGCTCATGATTAGCACAGATTCTCCAATCAATTGTTAAAAAGTTATGAGGCCAAAAATATGAAAAATCGTTTTTCTACAAAATGTGACACCTTCGAGAGCTCATACCTGTAAAACTAGAAGAGATATGGGAAAATGTTACGAATAAAACTCATAGGAAAATTCATAAGCTTTTATTCTGTGTTCCATAAAAAATTCAGAAAAACGAATATTGTTCGAGATATGTGCAAAGAATCAAAATATGGTACTTTCAAACCACCCCCAACCGCTTAGCACAGGGGGTAGGGGGTTGGACTTTTGATGTTTACCCCCTTACTATCCTTAAAAGAGCTGCGGGGTCAAAAATTGTGTTACAAACTTTCCCCTCTGAACCTTTTTCGAGCATTCGTAGCCTGGACTAATTATACAGAAATCCATCATGTGATAGACTTTATGTCTGCTCGTACTCAAATTTTGTCTATAATATGTCTGTGTGTAGGCCAACTCTCATAGCGTGAAAGGAGACTTTCTTCTCATGTAATCATATTTCATAATATTGTCCCTCAATACCTCATCATTCTATCTATTCGTTCTACAACAATTTGAAGTTATATAATTTTGAAAATGAAAAAATTTCGATTCGATAATTGAGAAAATGAGAATGTCACTCCTTATCAAATTTTGCATGAAGTTCAGTTATGCATGCGTTGATTATCATCAACGACATTCTTGTAGAATTTCATTGTTGAGATCAGAGCCATTGTCAATTATTATCCCAAAAGTTTCGCTTTCCAAGCTTCAACACAGCTCTTCTTTGAAAGTTAATACTCCATCAAACAACAAATAACGCTGAAAGTTCTTCAAGAGCTCTCAAAACTTTATAGCTATGAACTCCGGAATGAAGTACGTTGTTATAAAATATTTTCGTGCAGTAGAATGGCTGTGGCTTTGAACTGAGCTGAGCACCCCAGGACAACACTTCCAAATAATAATTGGTTTCGAGTTTCATCGTTAAGATTTTCTGTCGTCTTCAAGCATTTAGAAAACTTCTCCAGAAAAAAAAATGCAGATGTCTTTTGAAGATTGTATCCTATTTAGTGTAGTATGGCCCAAAGTCACTTCCTCTAAGAGTTTTATTGGAACAACAATCTACTGATTGTTGTTGACATTCAATAGAGCATTCTCTATAATTTATCAAATTCAATATTCTGACCTCAAGACTATATCAATCTTTTAAAAATGGGAATCTATCAAATTACTTCAATCCCAAATTAAAGATTAGAATGTATTCAAATGTATTGGATTTACAAGTATACTGAAGGATAATTGGAAGCTCATAGTTCTTTAGAATTTAAGATTTAGAAAATTCATTAACAGGTCACTTACTCAAATAATCTGATCAATTTATTCTTGATAATATTATCTGATTCACTTATTCGAAATCACTATTTTTATATTGCACTTTTAGACCTCTTTCCTTTACTAGCAATTATTATCATTGACATAATTTTTCATCATCCACATTAATTATGAATATTGAAAATCTACTATAGTCTGTCCACACTGCCATGAGCCCTGAAATATTAAGCCGACCCTCGCTCCCCCACGCGCAGGCACAAACGCCCGGCCTATCTGCGCCATTGATATACCATGTTGTATACTACGTAGTATACAGGTAGGCAGACCGTCCCTTTACTCACACACACACACAAAAGGAGACTGCGCTTGTGTGTGTGAGTAGTAGGAGGGTCGACCTACTCCTTCAGAGCTCATGCCTGTTTGGACAGAGTATAATATTGTGTTATCTCATATTGAATTAAGTTTTCAAATTGATTCTCCTATCAATCAGAAAAGTCAATGACTAATCCTCTCATCAATGTAATGAGTCTTGAAAGTATTCTAATGATAGGATGAGTATAAATCTCATAGGCAATAAATTGGATAATAGTACATCAAAACTATTGTATGAGTACAATAATAATGTCGTGAAACTCATTAGTACTCATGCTAAACTCAACTTTAAGTCTTCATTGGAAGCATCTTATAACGGTTCGTCTTTGGGACATTTTTGCAAACAGTATTAATATTTTATGTAGCTCAACATAAATTTCCACTAGCACCGAGAGACTGAGTGAGCTGGTAAAATATGAAGAGAGCCATTATTTCCATTCCTCACTCGAGCGGAGATCGACTCCGATCCATGGCACTGATTTGGAAAAATGAGACATCTCCCTGCAAGCTGATTTGAACATAAATCCTTCTCCACGCATCTAAACAGTATTAGATCTTGACAAAAGATTGCTGAATCATTATTTTCTTACCGGAGTAAGTCGACATGCATTATTCTGCCCGGGTTTCTCGACTCAATCCCGTGGCTTCAGTCTCGCCCGAATATAAAATTCATGTAGCGGCCTGAAAAATCGAGTGCTGGTACGGAATTCATGAACTCTACTGCCGATAAACTTCTGCATCCCAGTATGTCTTGTTTCACGCAAGAAACAGTGCTGAAAAGTATACATATATTGGAGATTACATGCATATACACACAACTCGATTCCAACAATATGTGTCTGGATTTTATGAAACGAGTAATACGGTGATAGGAGCAAGAACCTGGCAGTTGGAGAAAAAGCAGACTACCCGGAATACGTAGCGAGCGCTCGTCTATTATAAATGAAAAATTTTAAGTCGGTGCGCTCTTGTTATTCTGATCCCGATTTGATGCTGAGAAAAAATATCAAATTTATTATTGATACGTCATAACGGTACCGTATGATAAACTGTTGAACTGTTCTTCAATGATTCATATTCGAAAGAGATTTTTTATCAGAAACAAACTTATCCTGTTATGATAGCCCAGACCATCCGGACAAAGATAATTTGAATATTCATAATGAGAATTATTCCTCCTGGGAATAATATTTTTATAGTAAACACTCAACATTATTTATTTACAATACTGAATACTATGGATTTGTAATTCAAATTCAAATCTCAATTCTCATGAGTCATGAGAAATTCACTATGTGATATGTTTTCTGATTGTAGCACATATTGCTGAAAATATATCATGATCTATAATCATATACTGGAGAATAGAGAAGAATAAATTGATAAGGAGAATGAATTGTATAAATTGTGGAGACAACAGCCGGAAATAAACCTGAAGCGTGAATTCAATACCCAAAAAGAACACCTTACTAAATGAAATAAGATTTAAAAAGAGAGCTTACTAATCTGAAATACTTGAAAGAAACACGACAAATAACAAAAAACAATGGGCAACAATGAAGGATTTGACAGGCGATAAGAAAAAGGCAAAAAATGTAACATTACTAGACGATGTAGGAACCTTGATAAGATGTAATAATGAGGTGGCAAGAATGTTTAACGAACCTTTTTGCACAATAGCTGATGATCTGAGAGATCAAATAGTAAGTGATAACAGACAAATTAATGATGCCTTGAAAGAACACGAGAATGACTTTCAAAATAATAGAATCGTAGACTCATCTTTTTATACCCAACAACAAGTGAATTTTTTTCAAATATTATATCACATTTGAAAAATAATAAATCACCAGGACATGACAATATCACATCGTCCTTGATAAAGTCTATTCCACAATACATAATCGATGTCTTGGTATTCATTTATAATTTAAGTTCAAGTGCCGGTGAATTCCCCTCATAATTTAAAAAAGCTATAGTAAACCCATTGTTCAAGAAAAATAAGCGAATCAAGCCACAAACTACAGGCCAATTTCGCTATTATCAGTGTTCTCTAAAATACTAGAGAAAATAGTCAAGAACCGGATAACAACATTTCTGGGACACCATAAATGTCTCAGTAAAAATCAGTACTGAATACGGGATCAGCAATCATGAAATTTAGGGCGGGGGTATATGATGGCATTAATTAACGGGAGTTATGTGCTGCCTTGTTTGTTGATGTCATGAAAGCCTATGACCAGGCCTAAGCCTATGAGGTCGACCACGATATCTTATTAGACAAAATGCATATGGCAGGAGTTAGGGGTGTTGCACAAGAATGGTTCAGGTCCTACCTAACCGGAAGGTTGAATCAAACTAGAGTGAAATTATTGCACTGTAGACTAATATTCATTCGATCATTTTCAAGTGATTGTTGGAATGTATATGCTTATGCTAAGGGTAGATTAAATTAATGTAATGATTTCTAAGGAATATATTATGTCTTATGATGGATAATAAACTTTATTTGATTTGATTTGAATACTTTTGTTGGGTAGAGATCGAATTGTAATTGATGAGATCAATGAGACATTGTTTAATTGGGTATAGTCCAATCACATCTCCAACAGTATGCTTGAGTCTTTTGATTCTTATCATGCAATCCAAGGGTGCGTCCATTCCACTCATGTGCAATTATTATGACTTCAAATCAACTTTAATTCAAATCTGCATTAATTATCTCGATCACGATCATTGATAAGTCATTCCTCACGACACCAGTCCCGGACTCTCATTTAACTTTATCCATGAAGTCAATCGAATTATCTTCAATTTGATGTATATTTTTACTATTTTACGCATTTTCCTACGACTGTTGCAGGAGTTCTAGTGTTGAGAGTGGAATTTTATATTCAGCAAAAATAGATCAGTTGACAATGGAATTTGGAGGGAATTTTGGAACACAATTTTCGACTTCGCAGCTTTGTTAAGACTAGTTTGGAGATGAGCATATCAAAAATCCCAACCCCTACATCATGTGCTGAAGGGATGAGGGTGGTTTGAAAGTTGCATTTCTCACTTATTACTTACAAGCTTATATCTAGGAAACAATCCATTCGATTGACATAATTAACCACATAAAAATGGAGCCTTATGAATTCCCTACAAGTTTGGATCAGTAGGGATTTTCGATAAATCCGATAATTTTCGAGATATTTATGTTCTAAAGTGGAGTATTTTTGAAAAACCAGATTTTCTTATATTTTTTAGATTCTCCAAGTCTTATAACTTTTGAACAATTGATGAGACAAGGATGTCACGAGACTATAGAGCATTGAATTATCTCTCATTTCATGTATAATTCGACTATTTCACGCATTCCCATACGACTGTTACAGCAGTTTTAGTTTTGAGTGTCAAATCGCAAGATCTGCAACAAGTGACTTTCTTGGAATGTCACACTATTCTGTCATAAATTAGCAGTGTGCTTCAGTATGAACATTCATATTGATTATCTATTGGAACGTCAGCAGAACTAAACACAGGAGGTGCTTCTAAACTTCCTACCAAACAAAGACATTCAAAACTAAAACTGCTGCAACAGTCGAATGGTAATGCGTGAAATAGTCGAATTTTACATGAGATGAAAGATAATTTAATGCTCTACAATCTCTTCATCAGAACATTCTTGTCTCTTCAATTGTTGAAAAGTTAAAAACTTGAAAGAGCGAAAGAATATAAGAAAATCTGGTTTTTCGAAAATACATCACTTTAGAACATAAATATCTCGGAAATTATCGGATTTATCGAAAATACCTACTAGACTAAACTTGTAGGGAACTTATCAAGCTCCATTTTTATGTCGTTTATTATGTAAATAGAATACATTGTGTCCTTATTATGTAAATAGAATACATTGTGTCCAAGATATAAGCATGTAAGTAATAAGTGGAAAATGCAACTTTCAAACCACCCTCATCCCTTCAGCACATGATGTAGGGGTTGGGATTTTTGATATGCTCACCTCCAAACTAGTCTCAACAAAGCTGCAGAGTCTAAAATTGTGTTCCAAACATTCCCTCCAAATTACATTGTCAACTGATCTATTGTTGCTGAATAGAAAATTTCACTCTCAACACTAGAACTCCTGCAACAGTCGTAGGGAAATGCGTAAAATAGTGAAAATATACATAAAATTGAAGATAATTCGATGATCTATCAGCTCATCATCAGCACGGATTTTTTTCATCAATCGTTAAAAAATTATAAGGTCGAAAAGATGAAAAAAATTGGTGGCAAAAGTGTTTTTCCAAAAAATTTCTCACCTTCAAGAGCGGATATCTCAGAAACTATGAGAGATATGGAAAAAATGTAGGAAACAAGACTTGTTGGTAATTCTGTAAGCTTCAATTTTACATGGAATATAAATGTTCATAAGATGCAATGTTTCCGTGATATATGCGAAAAATGAAAAAATGGTACTTTCAAACCACCCCCACCCCTTTAGTACAGTTGGTAGGGGTGAGGACTTTAGATATGTTAATCCTCTTACTATCCTTGAAAGAGCTGTGGAGTTGAAAATTGTTTTCCAAACTCTTCCCTCTATAATCTTTCGTTGACTGGACTATACCATACAATCAAATTATAAATATATGATCTCATTCGATGAGTGCATCACTTATGACATTTTGCCGACCATGCATTTTAAACTTTTGTAAACTAACTATAACATGAAATGTTTGGTGACCCCTATGGTATTTTGTAAGGTATTTCGACTTTTAATAAAATTTTGTAGCTCACACCTGGAGCAAGTAATGTGTTATAATCATCAAGCAGTCTTGAGCTGAATTCGACAGCAGGAAAACGACTGTGGTATTAAAGCTTTGGCGTCAAAATGGTGTTTTTCGTGCTGCTATTAAAAGGTTTATATCAACTGAACATGAAATATCCATGCATCATTTTTGTTAGCTTTGTTGAATGTTTTGAATTCTTGAAGGGGTTACACCGTAAAACCGTATTTAAACAGGCATTGAAAACTTGTCACAGCTAAGTATGCTTTGGTTAATTGAACAGAGTGCTCCGAATAATTGGTTCAACAATTCTCATTGGTTTCTGCTTGTTGACTAGACGAGCATCGACAGCTTAGACAGTGCTTGAAGTCGTTATAAATATGGACTGAATTATATGAGAATCTGTGTCATATCAGAGAGAAGTTGATAGGGAAATTTGATCAGGAAAGAAGAAGAATTGGATAAGATGAGATAAAATTATTCTCATATCACGAAATGACAGGTCAGACAAGAGATAAAGGTGTGGCAATATCATGTAAAGCACAGAATTGAACAATCTTAAGTTTTCTGAATAATCTAGAGTTTTCAAACAATCCTATTGTTTTCTTAAGTTTTTCATTCTTGTTAAAGTTTTCTCCAATGTGAAGTGACACTTGAAATAAGGAAATGGAATAAAATTCTATTATTGAGTAAAATATGAATTGTCCTTGACTCTATTCCCCTTATTATTAATGAATCGGAAAACATAATATGTATCAGAAGATGTTCGAATACAACAAACATCCAAGATAGAGAGTAATAACCTCGATATTTGCATGGTATTATTTGAACCAGGAATAGCATAAGATTTCATAAATAAGTTAGTGACAATCTCAGTGATAAATGTCACGAAAAATGAAGTTGAGTCATCAAGTCACACTACCTCAATCAAACCAAAAAGAGAAGAAAGGGGTTAGAAGGCAGAACAAATAAAGGATACATATAAATTGATGAATAAAGTAAGGAAAGAGAATTGGAACAGATGGAAGTGAAGAAATATAGTAGGGGAAAATAAGAGTGGAAAACAGATAAACGACTAAATTACCGCATCATGGCTACGTGACCAAAAGAATTGCAACCAACAGAAAAAGACTTTCCCACTCTTTATTTCCAACCTTCAATTCACAATAAAAAAATCATAAAACACAAAACTGTTCTATAAATCACTTCCAGTACGAATTACGGTCGAATCTAACTCTTGAATCATTTCTTGCTTTACGAGCCGAGCCGAGTCTGTTTACTTCGTATATATATTATGATCAAAACCTTAGCCTCACACAATACCTTACTGCTTTACCTGAATACTTTACAGCTTGAAGTAATGCTGGTTAAGAGAATTCAATCAATCTGCAGTTAGTCAAAAACAGTCAGGAAAAAACGTTTGAGACGGAACAGTTAAACACCTTTTTTATCGGCTGTGCCGGCAAGGCTATTAATATAGTTATCATATCGTTGAATCACGGCGTCGGGTCTTTTGCAGGCAAAGAATGGCGATTTAGCATGCAAAACACCTAATTGATTCGACCTTGACCTGCTTTCCAGTTAGTACGGCGCACTCCCTCCAACCTCCGAAGCGTCTTTCAATTCGCTCCTCGACCATAATTGGTAAGTAAACACCATATTTGTTCGCATGAATCGAAAATTGCAGTAATTAAATCGAACACTCCGCCACCATTTCGAGTAAGTCTATACTGGAATAATTTTAGGTAAAGTTTGAAACGGATCAAATCTACACTAAAAGCACCTAGGGTTAAGTGATAGAAATAAATCTTGGTGCAATAAATTATCACATTTTTATGATTGATGAATATAATCGAATTACATTGCAATAACAGTAATTGAGTTGTATTGAACAATATTAACCGGTACTCGATATTCAATCAGAACACAATTTTTACCAGTAACTGTCTTATCGAAATGCAGGTTGAGAAATTAGATTACAAAACCTTATTATATTCATCAGGTGTGATTCGAGCCTACATTTTGCATAGTTTAAATTTGAGACACAAATTAACAATGTTAAAGAGAATTCTAGGGGTCAGATGATTTCTATAAATAAATCCGAGAATATATTTTCAATAATACAAAGAAACTCTTTATAGATAAGTTCTTGATCATAAATATTATCTAGTAAAACGTATTATGAATTAATACATCCTGCAGTGAATGTAATTTGCATGAATGTCGCATACTGAACTCCATGCAATACATATGAATGTGTAGTGATATTTTCTGTCTAAGCAGCATTGACAATGAGCCTATCAGAGAGGCTGAAGTATGAAAAACAAACTGTGCAAATATTGAATGGGAGTGAAAATAATATCAGCAGTCTTTTCCCAGTTGCAAGTTTAGCGTGGAGGGGATTCCAGTGCCGGTTTAGAGCCGTGGAGAGAGACATCGTAAAAATATTCACGTCACATTCTTCGTCTGGGGCAGTGATTCTCATTGAATATTACTGCCATGTATATTCAGGCAACAGAGCGATGGAACTTTTTGACCGTTTCATCTCGTCGATCCCATGAGGCTTTAGGTTTTGCCGCTCAATTCAGTGAGGACTGGCTGGGCTGGCTAAGCCTGGCTGCAGACCCGTTTTCACAATGCCACACTCGTTAACTTATAGGTCCTTCATTCGACAGTGCTCTCTGACCCTTCAACCCCTCCTTCTACTACTCCTCCTCATCGTCATTCCACTCATCCTCTTCTTCGTACACCCCCTCCTCCTCCTTTACCCCTTCATCATCATTCACACTTCAACCCCGCCAACCCATCAAGAGAATATTATTCAAAGCGTGTCATCCACTCACTGCTCGATGAACTAGACTCATAACGACACAGTCGTTTCAGTTCTATGAGTTCTTGATAATACGCATATATTTCGTCAATAGATACCGGACTAATCCACTACTATAATCCAAAATTTCAATTGGTCGTCTCTGAGCATCATACTGACAGATGACTTACTTATGAGGCTTTTTGAAGGAGGTTTCAAAATTTAAATCATTCGGATAATTAATAAAAAAATTTTACTGTCAAAACCACCAATTTATTGCTTTGAATTAGTTGCTCCGTTTTCATACAATAGAGTTATTCATCACAATAACACTTTCACAACAACACAGTACTGTGTACTGTGAATTCTTACTTAAGAATTCATAAATAACATCACGAATGGGGGAAAGGATAAGCGGTGTCTTCTTTGTCCTTGATAACATACACAAGAATAATGTATCTCAGATACAAGTCAATATTCTTGCTGCTTGTATGAGAGCACAATCAAATACATTGTTTGGAAGATTTAATTTTGGGTTTTGTGGAAATTCTGTCAAAACTTGACTCTTGTAGTTTTAAAAATTATCTCTAATAGCATAGGTAAAAAACCGTCTCTCTGTTGATATCGTTTCTAGTGATATGTAATCGATAGACTTCTCAACTTTCTCCACGCAAGTCACCTATCAATTATCATTTAGTAGTAAATATAGTAAATAATTGTATTACATTACAATTATTCACATTATAACTGATAACTTAGCCTTGAATGTACGACATTCGATCGAAGGAGATGAATATTTATTATATGATCAGGAGCATTCTGAGGAAGAACAAATCTGCTTGAAAATAAGCTGTGAAATCTACATTATGAATTCAGTTACATGATTTCTCGTTTATACGGAGAGGTATCTTGGTTTAGAATAAATAAATTCAATCTTTCCTCAACTGCACTCATCTTATATATGGAAGGAATGACTTCAACAATAGATTCGTTCTATCCTTAGCAACTGGTAGTTTCATTAGATTCTGGTAGATGAAAATTCTTCTCCCACATACTGATCAATAAACTTAATGTATAAATATATTTCCTTGATTTTTTCTCGTTGCAATATTGATTATGTTTTCTATGTGGAAATAAATTGAAATTGAGTTACCAATCTTTCTGGATACTTCCAATACTTTCTACTCTTCTTTATACTTTCAATACTTCAACACTTTTCTAATACTTCTAACAATTATTAAATATGATTTTGTAAACATGCGAGCTACTCATATTTTTTTTCAAACACACTGATTGCGTTTCTATTCTTATGTTAGACGAGCGTTAGCGAGTCGAGAATTGAATATGATTTTGTAATATGCTAGATACTCATATATATTTTTCCAAACACACTCATTGCGTTTCTATTTCAATATTAAACGAGCGTTAGCGAGTTCTAACTTTGACTTACTAAAGGCAAGAGTCGTTTTCCGCCTTTTTGTATGTTCGACAGTAACTTTGGAAAGAATTGATCAATCAGCTTTGAATTTTGAACACGTATTCTTCGAAACTTTTTACAGGTCGAGGTCGTTGGACAACAAAATTTATTATATGATCAGGAGCATTCTGAGGAAGAACAAATCTGCTTGAAAATAAGCTGTGAAATCTACATTATGAATTCAGTTACATGATTTCTCGTTTATACGGAGAGGTATCTTGGTTTAGAATAAATAAATTCAATCTTTCCTCAACTGCACTCATCTTATATATGGAAGGAATGACTTCAACAATAGATTCGTTCTATCCTTAGCAACTGGTAGTTTCATTAGATTCTGGTAGATGAAAATTCTTCTCCCACATACTGATCAATAAACTTAATGTATAAATATATTTCCTTGATTTTTTCTCGTTGCAATATTGATTATGTTTTCTATGTGGAAATAAATTGAAATTGAGTTACCAATCTTTCTGGATACTTCCAATACTTTCTACTCTTCTTTATACTTTCAATACTTCAACACTTTTCTAATACTTCTAACAATTATTAAATATGATTTTGTAAACATGCGAGCTACTCATATTTTTTTTCAAACACACTGATTGCGTTTCTATTCTTATGTTAGACGAGCGTTAGCGAGTCGAGAATTGAATATGATTTTGTAATATGCTAGATACTCATATATATTTTTCCAAACACACTCATTGCGTTTCTATTTCAATATTAAACGAGCGTTAGCGAGTTCTAACTTTTGACTTACTAAAGGCAAGAGTCGTTTTCCGCCTTTTTGTATGTTCGACAGTAACTTTGGAAAGAATTGATCAATCAGCTTTGAATTTTGAACACGTATTCTTCGAAACTTTTTACAGGTCGAGGTCGTTGGACAACAAAATTTACTCACTCCTTTGTCCATTTTCAGGATATAAAATTAACATTGAAAGTGCATGAGAGAAAAATTTGTTTTGATTTATCTTTTGGAATAGGATCCCCATGGAGCCTTCTGTCATATCATACTTGTAGAGGAGATATTTATCTGTTTCCATAATAATTCTCACCAACTCTGTATAATAGGCCTATTACAAGTTGCGGATTTCAGAGATTAATACAACAATTCATGAGCGAGTTCTTTAACCCAGGGTATCGCTGGTATCTAAAATTTTCCTGGAATTCTAAGTGAGTGGTGATGAAGTGATGGACAGTAGGCTACTGCATTTAGTCACTTGACAGCTCGCTGTTTCTGTTGTGCGGTGTTGCATCGTGTGCCGTTTCGGTCTGATCAGTGTTTGAAAAACCACTTTGATCACTCTTTGAAAAACCAGACTGAAAGTCTAGTATGTGTTGCAGTTTCACTGGAGAAGAACTTCTCCTTTTCCTATGTGGTATTGAAAAAGTCCACGCCGAATGCTTTCTCTCTATTGGATTGTGATTGTGCTTTTTTCCACTATCAAAAAAAACAAAACAAGATAGTTGATTTACAAAACCTACATTATTTGTGCTCAGAACTCAGAAGAGAGATAATATTTCCATATGTGAGCCTTATCCACCACACATCACCACCACAACTCCACAGCGGTTCTCATGACGTCGACGATTTTAGCCATTTAATCATGGATTGGAAATTATTATTTTATCCCCTTTGCCGTGATGATTATTGGTCAGATCATTGGTCAGTCAATACCCAAAGCTTCACAGACTATCACTATTACTGGAATGTGTGAAGGATTAACGATAACTGAGAACTGTTTCACCATCAAATTTTTATAGATGAGATGTAGATTTCGATGAAGATATCCAAAGGTTTGACGGAAGAAGGCAAGGTTCCTTAAATATCCCTTAACCTGAACTATCTCAGTTGAGAAACATTAAGATACTCTGAAATACATTGTATTCTATTCACTGTTGGAGATAGCGAGTAGCGAGTAGAGTAACTTCAGTCTCGGAATTGCTCCTATGATATGTGTTATAGGATTTGATGCAATACGTATTGTAGGAATAAATTGGGCTCATTTTCGTTTTCTCAATAAACCTCAATAAGCTATCCAACAGATTTTGATAATCCATTGTTGCGAGTTTACATAGTGTCCATCAGAACTTATTCAACGTCATAGATTAACTCAGAATCTTTATCATGAGCTTGAATGGGAATAGACTCGTTAAAACTCTCCATCAATACTGGAACTCAGTCACATTGAATTTATTTTCAGGAAACAGACCACCTAAATCAATTTTCATGGACTTGTAATAAGTACAACTGTATTGTGTCCAGCTACTCCATAGATGAAGTTCATAAAGGCATGAATTCTATATGATATTATTATCCATTGGAAATGGCAGACTAGCTCCACCTTCATAAATGATTATGGTTCACACAACAAAAATATAATAATAGTAATTATTATTATTATGTTATAGATTCCACGGTAGAGTGCTGGCTGAAATAATTTGTCCCACAAACATTGTCAGTAAATTTTCTTGTTGACGTTTTCGCTTGAAAGAGAGAACTTCCATCAAAATATGAATATGTAATCCCATGTTTCACTAGCTTCTATGAATTGATAATGCGCATATACAAAACATTTGCAACATTTTGTACGATCAAGAGGAGGAACTCCATTAATTGAATTATCATGCTGTTGAACTCCTATTGTAAATTGTTAATTATTTACCATTCCAGTACTCTTTCAAATGTATCTAATAATATGAGGAACTAGAACTTTTATTATCACATCAAAAGCTAAAATCAACTCTGAGTTTTCTCAGCCAGCCAGGTCACCATATTCTACATTATATTGAAATGGTATTATAATGAATTGACTACGGATGATTTCGAATGACATTAGCCACATTGAAAAACAGAAAAATGGGCTGACTTAATTCATCTACAGCCAACCTGATACAAGGCACCTAAACACTTCCATAATCACAGGAACTGAACTTATATAAGTCAAAAATAGAGAAAGATTCGTGAAAAATCCTATTGTATATTCAATAAATCATTCACCATAACACAGCTTCCACGAAAGTACCACAGGATTGAGTCCAAAACGGTTCTAATTCTAATACTTACGACAATTCAAATATAGTTTATAGAGATCATGAAGACTCTATAACCAACTTATCAATCGTTCTTCAATCTAAAAAATTCTCATATTCTTAAACAATATAAAAGCAAGCTGTCTTCATGATTTCTAAATCCGTTTTCAGACTCACGATAGTGCCAATAGAATTCCAGTTGAAGGATTATACTCCTTTCAATTATTTCAAAACTTTACAGACACTAAACTTCACAAATTATCAATCTTCTCCAATCAAAGCTCAGAGCCACCACATTATCACTATATTTCCAATTAGGTTGCACTTGAAGAAGTGAAGTATATTATCATAGATAAAGGATAAGCATAAGCTATGAGCATAAGCATAAGCTATATTTCTTGTCTATGATATTATTTAAATACCTTAATCCGGACAAAGCCTTATTGCCGTTGTTCTTCGATATCAAATTGGATTATTAATCATTTTTTATGTTGAACAACATACTCTCAGAACGCCAACATGTTATTAGGAGTATGGCAATTGTAGTAAGTTAAATGAGGAATTCACCCCAAGAAAACCTTATTCTCGTCATAGAGAATCCAATAACCGAACGATGCAGATTTCATAAGAGGGGCTGGGAGCTTGCCTGGTAACGGCTATGCAATTAGCTTGAATTGGTAATGGGAGCGTGGCTGCCGCTGCTGGCAAGTTGGCAAGAAATTGAATGTTGCAGCGTTCACGTTCGCGTTCGTTGGTCGCGGATTGCGCACAGATGGCGCCAAAACAGGTGAGCGCCGCGATCAAATGAGAATGAAGGCGCCAACAAGATGGTTTGTAGGAGAAACAGATTTAAAAGTGACATGATGAAGATGAACAGGATGTGGAGTTTGAGAAGGAGAAAAAAGAAAGAAGGAATAGGATTGGGTGGAGAAGGGTAAACGAGGAGAAGGAGGTGGAATTGAGAAAAAAAGAGAAAAATAAGAAAAAATAGAAGAAGAAGCAATCAGGGAAAAGGGAGGGGAGTGAGTACAAGAGGAAAAAGATGAAAAGAAGAAGGAATGGTAAATGGTGTATGTAGGTAAGCAATTAGGAGTGGTGGAGGAGAAGAAAGAGGAGAAGGTGGTGGATGAGGGAAAGGAGAAAAAGGAAAAAAAGGAGAAAGAGAAGATGGAGGATAGAGAAAAGGAGCAGGGAAAGGAGGAAGAGGAGGAGGGGAAGAAGGAAAAGGTGGAGATGATGAAGGAGGAGAGAGAAAAAAGTGAAAAAGTTCAAGATGGTCGAGAAAGGTTGAACTATGTTGGTGAGGGAGATGGAAGAGGAGGAGGAGGATGAGTAGGAAGATGAATAGGAGTAATTGGAGTTGGTGGTAGAAAAGGTGGAGGAGGAGGAGGAGGAGGAGGAGGAGGAGTATGAGGAGGAGTGGGAAGGGGGCGAAGGTGAAGGAGAAAGAGTATGGGGAGGAGAAAGAGTAGAAATAGAAGCGAATAAGGGATGGTTACACGAGCCACGAACACTAGAACACTAGAAACACTAAGAACGACATTACTGTAACGAGCGGATTGAATTGGAGAGACCCGATCATGAATACGACTCAGTATTACCCGACCACCCTCTTTCATCACCACATACCCTAATATGCTCGGATGAAGAGACCAACTTGCTCGATTCCTTCGGGCCATTCTTGAGCTAAACATGCTTAGTGCCAACGCTTATTCACAGCATACGCTGCCATTGCCAATTTGATGATGAAAGTGTTCGACTTCCATCTCCACCACCTGCCACACTACTTGCAACAACAGGCATTACGGCCAATTCTACTCGAAGAAATCAATTGGTAAGTTGAGTAAGTTGCTTAGTTGGGATGGTGAGCTCTATTATTAATACTGTAGTTCGAAAACTGAATTTATAAGATCAATTTCAATGTAGAAGAAGATGAGAAGTAATGAGGGTTGGGTGATCAACCCCCACCGTTACACATTTCATTCTATAGAGGAAATAGATTGAACAAGCATCCATATATAGTGATTCTTTGGATTTCATTGACCCCACTAATAGTTTTCAGGAATCTTGTCGATACCAAATTTTTTTACTGTTCTATACTAATTCATATAGGATCAGTCATGATATTGAGTCTTAAGCATGTTGCTTCGTTCCACGAGTGTTATGATTTACTCAATTTAAATAAAGAAACAACTTAATATTCCCTGAAATACTCTCAACGTCTCAGGTACTGTACGTCACATGATCTTTCGTATATGATTGGAATATTGGAGAATACCCAATGTGGGAGAAGATCGCACGATTCGTTTTATGAAAAATACTAAAAATTGGGTTGTAATTCAGATCCCATTCATATACCGAAGTTTCAAGGTAGCCTGAATTGATAATAATTGCAGCTTACAGCCTTAGTTACCCAAAAACACCAGAACATGGGAATTTGAATGGAATTCTTAAAATCCATTTTTTTCTGGAATAAATTATTTGCATTGTGAAAACTAAGTTTCACTTCCCCTGATCACTTGATATAAATATTTCAACATACTTTCTCCATGAAGTAGCATGAGAGCCCCACGCGTGAAAATGTCACTACGTGGCTCATCCATTTTGGCGATTAGACTTTTTGGAGTATTTCCAATTTAGTGGTATCTGACAACAAAAAATGTTGCCCTAAGGCTATTGGCTACAGTCCGTCCAACCAAGGTCTTGCACAATGTTCTCCTTCGTCTGGGAAATGCAACTCTTCTGTAAACGATAAATCACTCGTAGTTCTCTAATACCATATTTTATAAAAAAATCCATTTTTCAAGTTTTGTGCTTTTACTTAGGATGCTGTCTTCAAAATATGAATTTTCCAGATCTTAATCATTTTTAGCAGCTTTCGCGATTGTCATACATTTCAAGGAGGTAAACATATCAAAAGTCCCCACCACTTCCCTTTGTGCTAAGGGGGTGGGGGTGAATCAAAAGTACCATTTTTTGTTTCTCGCATATAACACGAAAACTATGAATCTTATGGACATAAATATTATATACAAAATTAGAATTTACATAATTTCCTATAATATTCATATTACTACTTTTTCTATATCTCCTCTAGTTTTCGAGATATCCGCTCTTGAATGTGTTACATTTTTTAAAAAAGCACGTTTGCCTTAAACGTTTTCCTGTATTTGCTCTTATAACGTTTCAAATATCGATGGGACAAATCCACGCTGATCCTGAGCTTATAGAGCATTAAATTCTCTTTAATTTGATGTATGATTTACACAGTTTCACGCATTTCCCTACAACTGTTGCAGCAGCTTTAGCGTTGAGTGTGAAATCTCCAGTTTTGCAGCAATAGACCAATTATTGGCAAAGGAATTTGGAGGGAATATTTTGAACCCAATTTTTGACATTGCAGCTTTGTTGAGACTAGTTGGGAGGAGAACAAATCAAAAGTCCCCATCCTAAAATCATGTTCTAAGGGGATGAGGGTGGTTTAAAAGTTGCATTTTTCAGATTTTCGCTTCCACGCTCATATCTTGAGAACAATGTGTTCAACCGAAATAACTAACTATTCCAAAATAGATCCTGATAAATTCTCTACACTCTTTGTTCAGTGGAACTCTGTGATATTCTTGACAGTTCCCGAGATATTCACTCCTGAAGGTGTGTAATTGTTAAAATAACAGGTTTCTATCCAATTCTCTGCTTTTTCAGGGCTTATATTGTAGGAGCTTTAATTTTGTATATACTGTAAGCTTCAATTTTGTATATATCAGTTATGTCCATAAGATACATAGTTCTCGTGTTATATGCGGGAAATCAAAAAATGGTACCTTTGAATCACCCCCACCACCTCAGCACAAGCGGTAGGGGTGAGGACTTTTGATATGTTTACCTCCTTACTACCCTGAACAGAACTGCGGGGTCAAAAATTGTCTTCCAAACTTTTCCCTCCATACCTTCTTTTTAGCATTCATTGCCTGGACTAATATTATTTTATTATTAATATTTTTATTATAAGTATTCTTGCTACCAATCATCATGTAAAAAATCAAAATTATATTACCCATACATGTATATATCATTTCTATCCCTACCAATCTAATTTCTCCATTTCTTTTCGAACGTTTAGAGTGTTGATTGATGGAAACCAAATTTCTTAATTTGACAAAACGGTATTATCGTTAATTTTAGCCTAATACACGTCGCATGAGAAATTCAGTTGGTTTGGAGTTTGTTTTTATCATTTAATACTCTTGGTGACTTGACTGAATCATTAATTCTCCGATAATTCTGCACTCCATACACTAATCTTCTCACCCTCTCTGAAATTGCAATCTGAAAAATCAGGTCAATAGTGAAGTCAGAAGGGTTTCTAGCAGTTCTTGGGATTTGTGCAAGATGTCATAAATTGCCATGATTTTCATGATTTGCATGCAGATGGAGAGTGGAAATTGGGACAAAGTCGTCGCTAAGAGGTGATTTGTGTATTGAGAGTCGGGACCGACCGACCAGCCCTGATGATTCTCGGCTGACCAATGATTGCTTGCCTGGCTGTGATTGAGAGGTGTGGAGACTGGACCTCACGCTTGGCTGCTCCTTCTATGAATGGCTAGTGCCCTAATGCGTTGCCACTAATAGCATTACCTGATGGTTCACTTGCCTTACAAGTGTCCTCGGCATTCTACCACGCTATTGGTCTTGCCTAATGATCTGCATCCATGGCATGTTATTGCTCACATCAAGGCAACGCACATATTCAACGTGATCGAATTATTCTCTAATCAACGTGATTGATGTGTCCAGATTCTTGTTGGAAGAAAATAATATTTTTGATTGGAGTTGGAGAAAAAATACTTCAAATTGGAAAAATCTTCCAATTCTTCAACAATCTTCTTCCACATGAAACAATAAATCAACTAATAATTCCTACACAGAGACCAGTCCTCTGCGTGTGGAGGATGAATCAATTTCAATTATTGAAATCAAGTACAACATGTGAGTTTGAAATTAATATTTATCCTACAAGATAATCGAAATAGAGGGTGAGAGACATTATAATATTGTTCAATTTTGAAGTCATCCCAATCAAACTTGAACTAATAGAACTCGAAGATCATCATACTCCTTGTCATAGAAGACTCAGTTAATTGTTACTCTGCATTCCACAATGAGCAGTCTCAACAATGGTATATGAAGACTGCGGACATTGTTAATTGGCATTTCGGAATAATAATTTAATATAGATGTATTTTGATTTAATTTAATAAAAAAGTAATCTCAACGATGCTGTAGAGACAAAGTGCTAGGGAAATGGAAGTGAAAGCGATTTTGCAAACTTGTGACGGAATGGAACCACCGCCTCTCCGTTCAGCTGGAGGAAAAAATAATATTAAATGGTGAGATTTGCTGAGTGCTCAGTAAAGCCTCCTCCACTATTCGTACTGTATTGTGATCATGGTTGAATTTATGGGTGGAGGCCTACGTACAACGTATGGTATCTGCTAGTGGAGGCGACCCTCCTCTCGCACTATAGTCGGGATTAGTGTGCTTCACTAAATCCAATATCTTCCAGGTGGGGGCTCCAAGCACACGGGATTTATTACTCGAGAGAAAACGCCACCCAGTCGAGGCAAGTATTAAGTCCATTAAATATAAAGATACCCGTCTCGGCAGCAGTTCTGAGAAGCGCTTCTTATAGAAAGGGAGAGTGGAAATAGAAAGAGATGACAGGGTAGACAAAGAGGCTGGAAGAAGAGAGAAAGCCGAGAAACAATAATAGCCGAAGGGAAGCCTCGGAGGGATCCGTATCCAAGTAAGTGGAAAAAGCCTGTGCAGTTGAAATAGGCCCGGCACTGTATCTGCGACTACGTTAACGTCCACAGATTGCTTTCCGCACATGCTCCATCTGAGGGAAACCCCTGACGCAATATCGGTTTGTCACCGAGATATCGAATACTTAGACTGAGAATACAGTTATCTTTTCAGATCATTCGGAAAATAATATGAGCCGCTCGATCGCCGCAAAAAAATTCACATCCGGCTGGTGGGTAGTTGTCTCGAAGCGATTTCGTTCACAGAATATGGGTGATGACGTCCCTAGCAGCACGCTTAGATAGATTGCTTGCTCGAAAAAACCCTTTCCTAGGAAATTGAGGAATTTGTTGGAAAATGCCTTGCAGAATTTCCATGCGAAGATTCGCTTGACTTGGTGAATTATGGCTGAGTCAGTCATGTAGAGATTGTTTCTTATTGATGCTCGTTTTTATAGACATGAAGATTCTAACTCAGAGATGGTGTTGTCGCAATCGGTAGTATCTGATACGATTACCTGACTACGATAATATATTATCTGAATAAATTTTCTCCCCCACAGATAACTCACATGCGCTAACACATGATGTCAGCTAGTTAACATACAATATCATTTACAACTTCTATACTAGTAGTTCTGTGAACAGTAGACCTCACACAGTATTCTCATCCAGAAGTATCTGATTGAAACTATAGACCTTATGGAAATAGACTGGCTTCTCCACACATCTGTGTAATCACTTGTCAGCTGATTTATGACTAGTAGTTCTGTGAACAGTAGACCTGACGCAGGAATGAACCGCAGCCCCCTCTAATAGTGTCCACCAGAGTAAATCCTGTCTGTATGTCGTGTCAGCGGGATATCGGTGTAAAAACGGCAAATGGCTGTTGGGGTTGGTGTATCAAAAATGCTAACATCAAAAGCTAACCTCCTTCAAGACATACTGGCAACAGGACAGCCCAAGTTCAAAGCAGAGAAAGTTCGAAAGACAATACTATACTATTTTAGTTTTTAATTGAATGCGTGTTATTGCACACAATAAATATTTCATTATTTTATTCATTTATTCACGATGGAGACAACGGGTTTCCCCATATATGTCTCCCTAACAGTAAAAATTGTATAGATACAAATGAAAAAAGAAAAATAATACGAAATTATGCAATAATATATAATACAAACAACAAAAATACCACTTAATTCAAAAATGAAAAATACAAAGATTTCAAATACTTATGGAAAAAGTGGAAATAAAACAAATTGAGAATTCAAAATTCCAAAACTTAAACAAATAATGAACAAAACTTCTATCAATAGAATAAATAACATTTATAACTGAACGACGTCCCAAACAAACCATATGCACATCCACACTGATACAACAACTATTTATTCGATCAGATCATGCTTACACAAGATTTAATTATCATATAACGCTTTCCGGAATTCAGCGCGAGAAAACCAGAAGACATCTAGACGCCCATATAAGCTGTTTATAAGTTCTTTTCATCCTATTTGATAGTACATGCCTTTTATTGTCTACACAGCTGCTGATTTTTTATCAAGTTACATTGAGATATTGAATTGCATGCGTCATGGCATGCGATTCATAGTCCACTCGACAGCTGATTTATGATGAATACTATAGAATGATTTTTACTCTAATATTGGCGTATGAAAGAGGTCCTTTCCCTTGTTATCCTTGAAATGCAAAATTTCCAAAAACCTTATATATACGTCGATGCGCAATTAAAAAGGATTATATTTGTCAAATTTCATGAAAATCTATTGGTGTGTTTCGCCATAAATGCAAAACATAATTATGAACATTTGAACATTTAAACATTTAAAAATTAAAAATTTAAAAATTAAAAATTTAAAAATTTAAAAATTTTAAAATTTAAAAATTTAAAAATTTAAAAATTTAAAAATTTAAAAATTTAAAAATTTAAAAATTTAAAATTTAAAATTTAAAAATTTAAAAATTTAAAAATTTAAAAATTTAAAAATTTAAAAATTTAAAAATTTAAAAATTTAAAAATTTAAAAATTAAAAATTTAAAAATTTAAAAATTTAAAAATTAAAAATTTAAAAATTTAAAAATTTAAAAATTTAAAAATTTAAAAATTTAAAAATTTAAAAATTTAAAAATTTAAAAATTTAAAAATTTAAAAATTTAAAAATTTAAAAATTTAAAAATTTAAAAATTTAAAAATTTAAAATTTAAAATTTAAAAATTTAAAAATTTAAAAATTTAAAAATTTAAAAATTTAAAAATTTAAAAAATTTAAAAATTTAAAATTTAAAATTTAAAAAATTTAAAAATTTAAAAATTAAAAATTAAAAATTTAAAAAATTTAAAAATTTAAAAATTTGAAAATTGCTAGTAATTATAAATGGTTCAAGAAGTAGATTAATATGTTCCATACACTTCAATTCAGGTCCAATTTTCAGTCCAAATATTTGAAAACAGAAAAGTTCTAATTTAGATTGTTTACAAACCAAATTGAATAACAAAATAACAATCACTAATCAATTAAAACTGTAAAATCATAATCAACTTTGAATATTATGATATACCAGATCATGTCAACAAATCATATTATTTTGATCGAGTCTATTAAAATTTCTAGATTTCTCGCGAGATACGGTAAGCTGATTGATTACACAGCTGATCTCCCACACAGGCACACGCATCTTCTGTTATCGACAGACGACGAAATTATCATCTGTTTTTCCAAGGATGAATATTATTATCCTCTTTATGTCCTCCAGCGAGTTTTCCAAAGGATGATACCTAGTGCAATAAAATTTTAATATCATAAACTCACTATGTTCCAAATTCCGTGAAAATCGTTAAAGCCGTTTTCGAGATCATTTGGACATAAATAACCAAATAATTATAAATAAATAACCAAATAATTATAAATAAATAACCAATTATGAAAATATTTACAGGTATACAGAGATTGCTCGCAATAGGATATTGGTTAGAACAGAAGATAATGTTCAGAACAGCTGATTTCTGTTCAGTTATCCAATTTTCGTTTGACGTTTCGCACTGTTCGTGGGTAATAATATTCTGCATTGTGATTGCTTAAAAAGCTGTATTGAGAAGTGAAAACCATTGCAGAGTGTGAACTTTCAAGTATAGTATCTAAAACCCATTACAAAAAGACAGCACTACTTATGAGACTGATTGTGATATTCACATTGTAATATGTTCGTAGATGAACATACTGTGAATTTATGACGTGAATGAATGATCACGGTTACAGTTACAATAATTTGAGCTGATATATGACTACAACAAACTGGTGTGTGGCCAGCTCACAAATCTCCCATAAGGATTAGGCTACATGTAAACTTTGAAGAACAGTAGGAAAGAGTCCTGAAGTCGGATTATAAATTTGATAGGCCATAGTCCTGGTCCTGAACATAACGAACACAACTGGAGAAATCATCAAATTCGGTGCACACATAAAAATTATTGAATTTAAAAATTTAAGGCTAGATTTTCATTTATATAGATTTTCTTTTTTACTTTTCTTGCCCTATTACCATAGGTAAGGAAAGTATTGCTTTCAGAAAATAATTAAGTTATTCCAATTTCTAAATTTCTATACGTTTCAAGGTACCCTGAGTCCAAAAAAGTGGTTTGTGTGTGTGTGTGTGTGTGTGTGTGTGTGTGTGTGTGTGTGTGTGTGTGTGTGTGTGTGTGTGTGTGTGTGTGTGTGTGTGTGTGAGTGTATGTGCGTCTGTGTACACGATACCTCATCTCCCAATCCACGGAATGACTTGAAATTTGGAACTTAAGGTCCTTACACTGTGAGGATCCGACACGAACAATTTCGATCAAATGCAATTCAAGATGGCGGGTAAAATGGCGAAAATGTTGTCAAAAACAGGGTTCTTCGTGATTTTCTCGAAAACGGCTCCAACGATTTTGATCAAATTCATACCTAAAAAAATCATTGATATGCTCTCTATCGACTGCCATAAGTCCCATATCTGTAAAAAATTCAGAAGCACTGCCCCATCTATGCAAAGTTTGATATGAGATCACCAATTATCAGGCTTCAGATACAATTTGAAAAAAAAATCAAATGGAGAAGATTCAGCATGAAAATCTTTACAATTTATGTTTCGTAACATTTTCACGTAAAATTGAAAATAAGCTCGAAATGCGAGAAAATAAGATTATTCAATATTGCAAACTGTTGATTCTATTGAATCATTCACTATGGAGAGATAGCAGACTTCGTGTGTCTGCAGCGCTATTGTCCTGTCACCAGCTGTCTCAGATCTTAGAATAGTAGATTCGATATGTGCACGAACACTAGCGTCAGTTGATCAATTTTCATAACGGCAAGGAAAGTTGTGTGAGTGCACCACTCCAGATTTTTTACTCTAATATTGGCGTATGAAGGAGGCTGCTTTTTCCTTTTATATTATCCTTGGAATGAAAAATTTCCAAAAACCTTGTATATACGTCGACGCGCAATTAAAAAAAGGAACATACCTGTCAAATTTCATGAGTAGCCTATCTATTACCGCGTTACGCCGTAAATGCCGAACATAAATATTTAAACTTTAAACATTCAAACATTAAGAGAAATTCCAAACCGTCGACTCGAATCTTAAGGTGCGTACAGACTTTCGCTCTGCTCCGCAACCGAACGTCACTCCAGCAGAGCGATTGATGATCGACCGGCGAGCAAGAGTGGTTCGACCGGGGAACGCGAGAAGATCTAACATCTTCCGTAACGTTCATGATGGGTGCGTGGGCGGAGCGACTGTGGTTCGATGGTGGTACGAGGGCGGTACGAGGGCGGTAAGAGGGAGGAGCGTTCTCGGTGCAGGTTGGAAGCGCGAATATGTGTACGCAGCTTAAGACTTCACTTCGCTCGGTCAATTAAAATTTCTTCAGCATTATTCAGTTCATTTAATCATTTAAACATTTAAACATTTAAACATTTAAACATTAAACATTTAAACATTTAACATTAAACATTTAACATTTAAACATTTAAACATTTAAACATTAAACATTTAAACATTAAACATTTAAACATTTAAACATTTAACATTTAAACATTTAAACATTTAAACATTAAACATTTAAACATTCAAACAGTTAAACATTTAAACATTTAAACATTTAAACATTAAACATTTAAACATTCGCACATCTAAACATTCAAACATTCAAACATTTTAACATTAAGAGAAATTCCACACCGTCGACTTGAATCTTAGACCTCAATTCGCTCGGTCAATTAACAAACTGATACGGATTGAGACACTCCCTACTATTACTCAAGTAATTTTCAAGTAAGTTAACTAGTAGTTCTGTGAATAGTAGACCTCACGCAGTTTTCTCATCAACAAGTATCTGGTGACATCTGTTCTAGTTGATTCAGTTTAATCACAATTCACAGTTGAATCCACGGTATTCAGATGAAAATATACCGTGGATGAATCATAATCTACTCTTAAAAATTGCTATTTGTTTTCTCCAAGATTAATTACTCATCTACAGGGTCTGTATAATAAGTAACCGGACTGAGCTCAGGAAATTTTTTATGGGCAAAATATGTACAATTTTCATTAGATATCTTCAAAGTAGTGCTTATTGTAGTCGATAACACGCTGATACCGGATTTTCAAATCCCTGAACGCTCCCTGGAAGTCGGTAATCTCTATGCTGTCTAGAGCCCTTGTCGTAGCACGTTGAACGTTTTCCAGAGTCCCGAACCGCATTCCCTTTAGTTGTCTCTTGATCTTGGGGAACAAAAAGAAGTCCGGTGGTGCCATATCCGGGCTGTAAGGAGTATGTGGCAACGTTACCCTCCACTGTCTGGCCAACTGCTCGGTGACGAGCAGGCAGGTGTGCGATGGAGCATTGACGTGATGGAGGATCCACGAATCGACAATCCCCGGACGGACTCGATGAACCCGGGCGGTTAGTCGACGGGTCGTTACAGTTACTGGTCGTTACAGTTACTGATCGTTACAGTTACTGGTCATTACAGTTACTGGTCGTTACAGTTACTGGTCGTTACAGTTACTGGTCGTTACAGTTACTGGTCGTTACAGTTACTGGTCGTTACAGTTACTGGTCGTTTACAGTTTCGCCGGGTGGCACAAACTCTTTGTGAACCTGATTGAATCTATAATAGACCTTATTACCCCAATGGACTGGCTTCTCCACACATCACTTGTCAGCTGATATTAATGATGAATAATTCTATAGTCTGATTTCACTTTCCTTGCCCTATTACCATAGGTAAGGAAAGTATTGCTTTCCGAAAAAATCTGGTGTGGCACATCACACAACTTTCCTTGCCGTTATGAAAATTGATCACCTGACGCTAGTGTTCCCGCGCATCTCAAGTCTACTATTCAAAGATTTGAGCCAGCTGGTGACAGGGCAATAACGCTAGAGACACACGAGGTCTGCTATCTCTTCATAGTGAATCATTTAATAGAATCAACAGTTGCCAACAGTTTGCAATGGATAATCACATCTTCTCAAATTTCGAGCTTATTTTCAATTTTAGGTGAAAATGTTACTGATCATTAATTGTGGAGATTCTCATGCTCAATCTTTTCCACTCATAATTTTTTGTTTAAATTGTATCTGAAGCCTGATAATTTGGAATCTGAAATAAAACTTTGCATAGATGGGGCGGAGCTCCTGAAATTTTACAGATATAGGACTGGTAGCAGTTGATAGAGCTTACGATGACTATTCTAGGTATAACTTAATCAGAATCGTTAGAGCCGTTTTCGAGAAAATCGCGGAGACCCTGTGAGAACTCCTGCCAAATCTCATCGAATTCTATTAACGCGTTTGGCCGTAATCACGTTACATATAGACAGACAGAAGCAAATAATGTTGAAACATAGACCTCACTACGTTTGGTCGATAATTGAAAGTAGCGGGTTTCAAGGATCACAATACAATAGATCTTGAGCGAGTTCTTCAACCCAGGAGGTCACTAGTTACCTGAGGTTGAAATATTATTCAATGAGATTTAGATCGCTACTAAAACAGTCGAATTCTATTGGCCACAATGATCATAGATCAGAGAGATCATGATGAGAGGGAGAAATCATTGGATGGTGTGATGGGAAGCTGGGTAGAGAAGTAGTGTGAACAATATACCTAGGAGAAGATAGAATTAATTCGAGTGTGACAATTGACCTGATTCGGCATGTTCACCACAGAGCTCTTATTCGAACGCAGCTAAAGGATTTCCCCGCCCAATGATGTGGAATGTTCAACTAGTGTATAATCCATAGGCGCTAATATTGCTATTTGGAGCTTTTATAGCTAATATTCATTGGAAACCACCGCACTCATCCCAAACAGACGAATTCCAGTGGATCTTCGACAGCCTTCCTGCAACTCTCAGGCGCTTATTAGTTCGCCCACCTTCCTGGATTAACTCCCGGTCCAAACAGTTGTTTCAGCGAGTTTGCTGCTCGGCTCTTGTCAAACTTGACGCCGAAATTCACTGCACAACTGAATTGGAAATTATTTCAATCTCGACTGGCTGCTCAATACTAATCGCGAATTAGGCATAGTAGCCTACTTCGTCGATGACTCTCTAATTAAGTATCTCTCTCATGCTATTGGAATTGGCACCGAGGTAATGAATCCATCTGTTCCAGTGGTAATACTAGTGATGATTCTATAGACTGCAGCTCCATCGGAGCTGGCACGTTTCTCCTTGATCAATCTTCATAATCGATGGAAAATCAAAATTTGATACAATTTTATATCATTTCCAAACCCAAGAAACCAGGAAAAAATAGCTTCTGATCCAAAATTTTCCAATTCTCATCATAGCTTATTTTCCAATCATCTCACCAAGGCGAATTGACAGAACAAGTTTCTTGCTTATTCGAGAAAAGGACAATTGAATATTACTGTACACACTAGGGTGAGAAAAATGTTTCACATAAATTGATTCAAAAGTCAATACCCAATAATACTCGTGCAAATCACAGCAGTCGATGTTTCTGAAAACAACACACCTCCAAAATCATCAAAATCACAATGTCCAACATTTCCACTGATATGAAACCAATCCAATGGGTATAGTTCCGCTTCTTACAATAGCTGTAGATACAACACAGTATTCTAATATCAGAGTCCCACACTATCCATCAGTATTGACCCAAAAGTATACAACACAAAATCATACTGTATGATATAGTTTCATGATGGAGATATAAACATATCGAAATTCAATATGTCAGGTGAATTTTATGAACAGAAGTGTAGTTAGTTTATGGTTCGAATTATATTCTCGCAGAGAAATCATATTTGGTTGGATGGAGAGAGAATTTAGAATTGTATAGGATAAGCAGGAAACCCCGGAAACTGTCCAGCAAATGTCACGACGTATAAAATATGTCAACCGAATTTCAGCTCGATAGCCACGAAATCGTTTAAATCATGCATTTTCACTTGTGCAACCAACAGTTCACTATTACTAGAATTTTTGAATGTTCGACAATGAAATCAAAATTAGTACACACAAACTCACACAACTCAAAAGATATTGAATTTCCATGATTCTAGCTTTTGAATCAACAAACATTCAACTCGGTAGTAAGAAATCAGTTCGCTTTGACAATATTATAGTAGTTGCATCTGCAGATACTCTAACAGCTGACTTCTTCCACATCAGAACCCTTCGCTTAATTCTGCTAATTTTTACCTTCCTTGCCCTATTACCATAGATATAGGAAAGTATTGCTTTTCGAAAAAAACTAAGATTCACAATTTCTGAATTTCTATACGTTCCAAGGAGCCTGAGTCCAAAAACCGTTGTTTTTTTTATTTATAGATTGGAAATTTCTAAAAAAATCACTCTCCTGATTGGGTCTCGTCAATGATACTAATCTCGGTTGAAATTCAACCGGCTTTTGTGCAACCGGCACTATATAGGACGAAATGGATAAAAATAGTTAAAGGTATAATTAATATTATCGAGGCACCGAGATTCGCTCGTTATTTATTTATTGATAAACAGTACCCAATTCTTCAAAATGATTTGGGCACAGACCCAACAGGCACAGCCCAAAACTATTTCTTCCCCAAATTTTTATTTATCTCTTCTTCTTCTCTTCTCTATATTAATAAAAGGCTAAGCCCCGACAGACTGAAATCACACCACAGCCCAAACTACTGAGCCTAAAAACTTGAAATCTTGCACGATTGTTTATGGTAGCCTGAAAACATCCACTAAGAAAGGATTTTCAGAA
>NC_052508.1:42201857-42243643 GCF_014356525.2 Nilaparvata lugens
CAAATGTTAATAGTTTGGACATGTCTTCAATCCCTTTCGGTAGTTTGAAATCTCAACTCATTACAGATTTTTCATATCAAGTGCTCAAAGTTGAACAAAATTTGTAAATCCACGAAAATTTGAAAATTACCCCAGTCTCCTAAGTAGTCTCCCAGTCACCCAGTCTCATAAGTATGAGATTTTTTTCCAAATAAATGTTGTATACCTATAACCATTGATTTCATTCTTGGAGAAAAAATCAATATATAGAAATTTTCGGGCCCCAAATAGGTGGTTGAGAGGGAAATTTTCAAAATTTTATTCAATTGCGAGCATTTACTCAACAGACAGGACCTATATCCTGAGTTTCATCGAGATCTGTTGGATAGTTTTGTCATTAGCTGTGCTGAAATAAAAATTCCCAAAATTATTAAAATGGCAAAATCCCCGCATATGGCATCTTCACAAATTTATATCGTAGAAACTTCGTTCTGGTCTTGAATGAAAGCGCTGAAAAATCTACGAAAATAATGTTATTACAACACTCATCAATTTCCATTACCTTCTGCATAAATTGAGATGGCGGAATGCGAAAATCAATGGGAAGTTGGCTACAGAATATTATAGTGGAGTCAGTCTTTTCAATTTTCGGATTTGCATCTAGATAATCAGTTAGGGGACGGGTAGTGGAACGACCGCTCCACTGGATGTTATTTTATTTATTAATTGCAGAACTAATAGTCCACACGACATCTGATTTTTCACCAGGTATGTGATGTCACGTGTGACACACAATATAATAATCAAATAAAATAAATCATCTTGGAAAGAATTAGTGAACTGAAAACAATCAGCCTAGTCAAGGTAGAATTATCATAAAATTGAATCTTCTTTCTGATAAGAAGTACAGCTATTATCGATAAAGCGATAAGAGATCAATGAAGAGATCTAATTATACACCAGTCTGAGTTCTTTGGCAAAAATAAACTCGTGAAGATAATATAATTTGTTTCTTGGCAGACATAAAAAAACATTCATTTAATTTGGAGGTTGGAGTTCTTGTTATGATTTTGTAGGTCACATGATCTCAGATCAGCTGGCAATTAGCTGTATGTTTACTCATTATTTTAGTAGAACTACTTGCTAAATCCTTACTACAACTACTTGCTAAATCCTTACTACTACTACTACTACTATTCATGCTGCTGCTGCTTAGAATATATTCAAAACTGTAAAGTTTCGCCCTTGAACCCGAAAAAGCAGTTATTTGAAAATTAGAAAGTTCATCTTTAAATGTACCAGGTACACCACAATTTAATTGGCTATAACAACAATGAGTGGTGGGGTAAGCACTTGTATCAAAATGTTGGAGATTTTGTTTGATAACTGCATAGATATTGTCTGATTTGATATGATATAGCAACGAGTCTGTATCGCTCATGCATAATTTCACACAGCTTGGATCAAACATTTTCAAGAAAATGTTGTAGTGGAAATTGTACATTGTAAATTTACTCAAATCAAGAATAGAAAAACCAGCATAAATTGGACGATCCAATTTTATTTCTGTTTTACACATTTGTACACCAACAATGTCTTTGTCAAACACAATCCATCGTTTACAACTTGGTTTTGCAATCAATCTTTCCAATGATTTCTGACAAGTAATTAGCTTAAAATCTATTTGTTTCCTAGAACTTTCAAGCATCTTGCCTTACAGTGAATTACTCAAAAATTTAAAGAGCTGATGTTCAAATGAATTTTTAGCCTCCTTCCTAAGTTGTGCATTCGAATCAATAAATGGTTCAAGCCAGTATGACTGTTGAAAAGCGATTACTCTATGTACAGCAGTCAATTTCATGCCTAAGCTTAAATAAAGTTTCAAATTTCTATAGTGAAGAACATAAAGATTACGATTATGAAGGGTTGCTAACAATCTTGTTGATGCGCTATCGCGCATGTCCATCACTTGTGACGATGACGACGGCGCCGCTTCTCTGTGCACAACATTGTCTTCTGTTTGATATGATGAGAACAGGCTGTGAGGCGGCTGATCTTTTAACGGTGCAAGTGGAAAGTCATTATATAAATCATGTAAATTATCAGGATACAACAGGTCTGCTTCTATTATATAGCCAATGTCTGCTTCATCATCAATAGTTGTAAAATCGCCTAAAACTGTAATTCCATCTTGTGATAAAAATCTAAAATTTGATTGCGGTAGTTTGTATGCAATCATTGAATGAGAGTATAAGCTTGTACAATCAAGATACAACAAAAAACTAGATTCAATAGCTGGATTATAATTACAACCCATGAATTTATTGTTAGCGACTGCGTGATGGTGGGGAATGACTGACAAGCCGCCTCGTAAACCAATTTCTATGAGCAGGTTCATATAAGCATTGCTGATTAATTCCAAGTGTACTTTTGACAAAAATAACATTGCATTCAACAAAAAATGTGGTAACTAAACAAAGTAGGAAACGTCAAGCTTGTAAATCGAAAAAAATACATTGGTAAAATTTTGAAAAATATCTGCCAGCAATAAACAATCGGTGAGAAGGTAGAGATCATGATAATCGCCTATCGGTTCAATGTCAAAATTGTGCCATACTTTTTGTGCATGGTTGTAATCGCTTACTTGTAATGCTCTATTATTAAGACTACTGTAAAATGCCTCAATCGGTGGTAGTTGCTGTTCATCAAATTTGTCTGCATCTGTTATATATTCATAGGGGTAGACACCCTTGCATAATAACAATTGTTGTTGGTTTTTTTCGTTGAATATGCTACACATTACTTTGAAATTTGTTTCAATGTTTTCTCTATCACTTGCAAGATTGACAACAAGTGTCTGTAGACTTGAGAACAAAAATTGATAGCTATCAAGAAATCTTACCCGTTCTACTGTAATTGTGAGGAATTTTTCAGATGAGTTTGCAATACAATGAATTTTTTCCTTTCGTCCTGCTAAAGCCTTCACAATGAAATGACTGTCATATCCGCGAAAATTATGAAAAAACCAGTTTAAGAATGACAGTGCTTTTGCATTTAAATTACAAGTCTTGTGTGTTGCACCGAGATACAAGCCAGTCATATGCGAATGATGTCTGCATTGAATATTGTTGTCTTTAAATTCATCGTTGCACAAAAAACAGTTTTTACTATTGTTAAAATCTAATAATTGTTGTTCATTTAGTTCAATCATTGGCACTTCGCGTTGCATATCAAAAGAACAGTCTCGACCTATGGCTATGATTTCATCTAGAAATTTTTCAACAATTTTCTCACCAACACTTGTAGCTCTATAGACGCGTGGACCGTAAAATATTTCACCTAATTCATCTAAAATAATGAATGAGTAACCGCAAGCAACTTGTTTTTGTGTTTTCCTTGTAAAGCTATTTCTTATATCAGTTCCAAGCAAATCAGCATCATCATCATCATCATTATCTGTTGGTACAATAAAACTTTCAAAATCAGCAAATGCAATGTATTTATTTCTCAAAGTGTATGAATAATTCCTAAACTTCAAAATTTCACCCTGTTTAGGCAGTATTGTTTTTTGTATAGCAAATGTTGAGCACAAATCCATGTGCTTGTCTAAATTTGTTTTTCCGTCACAATTTGCTTGTCTATTAGTTGTGAATTTATTGGAACAAAATGGGCAAATAAACACTTGTCCATTATGTGATGACAAGTGGTGGCTCAGTAGTCGTGAAAAACCATTATACACTTGATGTGTGTTTAACAGAACATAGTGCAATTTTTTCGGTGTTGTATCATTTGACAAGAGTAAAAGATTTATTTTGTGTTCACATTGTCTATAAATTGAACAACGGTACGGGAAAAACTTATTGTTACTTGAATCATAGGCAATCACTGTGATTGATATGTTCACATTTTGTAATTCAAATTTTTTAATGTCATGCACTATGCTAGGAAACTTCATACTGGTCAAATTCAGTGTTTTTTCAAATTGTTTAAGATAATCAACAGTCATACTGCTACGTCTAAAATGAAAATAGCTAAATACGCTCCATAGGAAACATTTGCTATCGTTTCTGTTCTGTACATTATAATGGCTTTTTTTGCTTTTATAAAAGCAGGTGTTTCAATATATGTGCTATTCCCGCCAGTTAAAGGATTATAACAAATAATATTTAAATCAAGGGAAATAATTTTAACAACATTCCATCCACTACCGTATCTTATAAATTTGTCAACTGTCGATTCTATTTTATCTACACCTCTAATAAACTGATCTTGCAACTCATCTAAATGTTCATCAACATTAACTAACACAGACGTAAAACTATAGAATGATGCATTTGTTGTAGTTTCAATAATTTCCTGTTGATTGTTATCAACATTCACTTTTTTCAATAAAACAGTTGTTACAAAATACCATTTAATATTTCCGTCAAAATGTTCACTTCCTTCAACAATTAGTTCAATTAGTTTAAGTTTCAAAATTTGCAGTAATGTTTGAACAACATCGATAAATATTTTTCTAAATAAAAGACTATATCATATTGTGCTTGAATTAATGCTGGTTATTCTTTCAATTGTATAATCCATTAATTATTTGAAGTAGTAGTAGTAGTAGTAGTAATAATAAGAAATTTCTCACCGCTTGAAAGTTGTTTGTGGATCGATGTTTTCTTTACCGCTGTTTTCGTTGTCGCTGGCTTCGTCCTTTGCAGCACATGTGTTGTTGCACAAAATTGCAGGTGCATCCAGTCCCTGCTCACTAGACCAACTATTGGTCAATGGTTTCTGCAACTGCACCCCCTCCTCAGCTGGCGTGGAGATTCGTTGTCCTCTTCTGACACCGTGTTTTTGATACCAACGCCTCTGGTCTAATCGAATCGGTTTTGGTGTTGGGCAAAAAAGTTTTGCTGGCGGTGAAGTGCAGTCAGCCGTCTTGTCGCCTTCATAGTCCTTCATAGTCATCTCCTCCACCACCTCCTCTGCCACCACCACCACTTACTCCCCCTCCTCCCGTCTGGAAACAACAAACGAATAGAATGAAATGTGTGTATGTGTGTGTGTGTGTGTGTGTGTTGTGTGTGTGTGTGTGTGTTTGTGTTTGTGTGTGTGTAAATGTATACATTTGCAATCGTACTGAATGAACAGATAAAATTTACTTGCACAAATATTTACAGTTTAGAGCAAGGCAATATAATCTCCACAATAGAACTTTAAGCATGTCAATGTAATTGCTTGCTGCTTTTTCATGAATATTTTCAGTTTGTAAAAACAATCAATAATTGGATAAAATATTTTTCACTTACGTGAAGGTTGATGCTGCTGCAGCAGCTGCTGCTGCTGTTTCTGGCGATTGCTGTGAATCCATTAGCACACACACAATGATTTTTGCAACAAACGTAATCGAGTCACAACAAACGAATGCAAGCAAAAACATGGCAGACATTGCTTTTATATTGCCACTACTCAAACACACACAAGATAATTATTGCAATTATAATATGCACAATAACTGTCCCACAGCTGTTACTTTGACAGATGTTGATTCTGTTACAGTTCTTTGCAACGAAATTTGCAAGGTGCAAGCAACTTGGCCGTTTTTTTCCCTAAGCTGATAAAGCATCTGTACTAAAATTTTGCATAAAACATATGCATCAAACAGATATACTTTTTTGTTATTCTTGCCTTCTATATTCATCAAGTGGATAATATATAATTGCGAAAATCTGCTACCCTTCTGTCAGTTCAGCAGCAGCAGCAGCTATGAATCGCAAAAATTCAACAAACACTCCAGCACCAATCAGGACCGGCGCCGCCGAAATCAATGTAAGTTCCATACAAGTTTTGTTTAGCAAACTAATCAGTCTTCTTCTACACATAAAATGGTCTTCTTTGCTAGCACTGTCAATAGTCTTCTTCTTCTTCTTCTACAAACTAAACTCTACTGTTATATAAATACTAAAACACAGCTGTTAACATTCTTCTTCTTCTTCTCCTTCTTCTTCTTCTTCTTCTTCTTCTTCTTCTTCTTCTTCTTCTTCTTCTTCTTCTTCTTCTTCTTCTTCTTCTTCTTTACTCATTGTTCTTTTTTTTACAAATTCACAATTTGGCTATGATTGTATATGTAGATCAAACAATTGGTATTGATTGATCGATATGTCTGCCCACATACAACATGCACTGCATATAAGACCAAATCCATTCAAATTTGAAAAATCAATTCCGTAGTAAAAACTGTCAGTTGCAAGCTGTTTGAAATTTTTCGGCAAACAGTCTATTTTCATAAATGAATTTTCACATTCGTATTGCACATCATAATCTGGTTTTTTCTGAAAAGTTGTTGTTCTAATATTGCCAACAAGAAAATTATTTATGGAACCGCATTTGGGTGACCATTTTTTGTGCTCAAAAATAGCATAATCAGTGTCTTCCCAATTTTCCAAAACTACATTGCAAAAAACACATTTTGTTCTATCGTGCACTTTTAAAAAATAGAAACCTGCTTCTGCTAGATGATTGGATTTAGGATAGTGGTGTGGCCAAATCATTTTATTACCATCAAAAAATTAGTTAAGCCTATCTATTTCTTTAAGATAATTTACCACTTTTTTATTGTCTGTATCATCATCATCATCCATACAATGAATACAACACTTTCTTGCTTGCTGCAACATTTGTGTTAGTCAGCAACTGAAAAAGAAAAATAATAGCATATTATTATGTGTCCTGTTTGTTTTTCAGTCAGCACAAGAAGAATGGACTGAGGATGGCACAATGGCGGTGCTGGAGCAAGAGTTTCACTCAATTTCTTTGACAGCTTTGCCTGACCTATTTGATGATGATGATTAAATTTTACTTTATATCAGTGAGGATGCATTCAATCATCATCAACTAGGCCAGGCCTTCCCAACATCATCATCATCTCAAGCCAATCAACTAGGACAGGCCATCCCATCATCATCATCATCTCCAGCCACATCGTTTGCACCGCCCTCATCACTGCCAGTCTCCCCCCAGCCAGCATTCCCCCCTGCCCGTCCAGCATACCAACCAGCCCAAGCAGTGCTGCCTCCCCCCGCCACACCATCATCTCCAGCCACATCGTTTGCGGCACCCTCACCACTGCCAGTCTCCACCCAGTGCGCATTCCCCCCTGCCCGTCCAGCATACCAACCAGCCCAAGCAGTGCTGCCTCCCCCCGCCACCGCACCATCAACCAGCAGACATCAACCATATGCACGCATAGTTGCTGCATGGCAGGAAGAGTTCAATTTCACAACTTTGGATAGGTTGTGCAACCAACCCCGTTGTCGCACAATTGCACTCAAACATTTTTCAGAATTGCTAGAATATCCTGTTATAGGGGCGCGAATTGTGCGCTCCTATAATCAGGATTGTGTAATTATTAGAGTTGTGAATGTGGGACGACGGGCGAATGAGAATGATGAAATTGAAACCTTCCTGCCGCAGAAATTTGCAGCGGCAATTATGCGTGCAAATGTGCATTCATTTAATAATTCATGTCTAAATTTAATCATGTCAGTCAAACATGTACCAGGTCGACACTATTGTTGAATTGTTACAGCATGAGCTGTAACATTTTAAAATATTTGTAAATTTTTAAAAATTTTGTAAATATATATATATATATATATATATATATATATATATATATATATGTTGTTGTTAACTTACCTTGCGTGCGTGTCTGCCAATGTGCAACCTTGTGTGCATAACAACAACTGATGTGCAATCATTGTTGTACTTGTCTATTCATAGTCAAAGACCTCAGTCACGCACAGTGAATACACGCAAACTTAGTTTGTCAGTAGCAGTTGCAGCAGCAGCAGCAGCAGCAGCAATGAAGACAGGTTATGGAATAATTATTGTTACATTCATAATATACACAATTAGTATGATATTACTTTTTACACTGTGTAGTAGTAGTGTTGAAAACAGTAACCAAACAGTAAAAGACAGCAGCAGCAGTACTGTCAATTTAACCGCCTTTAGAGCACATATATTATTTTATATAAGACTATGTGTTCAATCTAAAATGAATTATAAAACAACGAAATTATTTGATGATGGACTAGACAGGTGGTATGCTTATATGAATGATCAAAGAAAGGTAATATGTGATTTTTTCAACAATTATACATCATTGAACAGTTGTATCAACATAAACCCAGCATCAGGTGATAGTATATCAAATCTTCTGCTAATAACAACATTTCAACTTTGTAATATATTTGAGGTGGGTGACGGTTAATTGAATTTCCTATTTAGTATTAATTTAACATTGCTATTGAAAGGAAGGTAGCAAGAGAATCAATGCATCGTCGTCGACAATGTGGCACTGGTATTTTATCAAAACTTAGTGGATTCGCCTCAACCACCCTTAATAAAATTGTTGACAACTTACCAATTGAATTGCATATCCCCCCCAACTATCGCTTTTGTGGCCCAGGCACAAAGTTAGATAAAAGATTAAAGAGGGGGGATAAAGGAGTTAATTCATTAGATGAAGCATGTAAAGTGCATGATATAGTGTACACACGGCATAGTGATAACAAGACAGGAGCAGTGGCCGATCATCATTTGGCTGACACTGCATGGGCTGTTCTCAAAAATCCAAACACTGGTTTATCTGAAAAGGCAGCTGCATATCTAGTTACAAATTTGATTAAAGCAAAAGCTGCATTTGGTGGTGGTGGTAGCCGCGGCTGCAAAGGAAAACGGAAAACATTAGGTTGGAAAAATAATTCATCACTACAAGAGCAAAGAAGTGCACATTCATGACAAAAAGGAATCAAACAATTAAGTAAACACCTATCTGGTCAAGGTTTTTATTTAAGACCATATACACTTTTGAGTGGTGGTGGTGGTGGTGCTGGTAGAATCATCCCAAGTCCAAGCAGACAAAAGATTGAGAGGAGGAGAAAAACTGCAACAAAGAAGAAGAAGAGGACAACAAGGAAGAAAACATGAAAATAAAAGGTACCGCTGTCAAATTATGATCTACAAGATTGGGCTGATATTTTAGATATCAAATTACATGGGATTTATATGATTGATACACTGCCAAAAAGAATTAATTTCAGTGAAAAAGCAATTATAAACTTGGACTCGATTATGAACAGTGGAACACATTGGGTGGCTTATAAAAAACATGCACATAGAGTTTATTATTTTGATCCAATTGGTAATTTACAGCCACTTGTTCAATTAATAGACTATTTCGAACAACAGCCAAATGTGGAAATTTATTTCAATTATGATCAATTACAAAAACCAAATAGTAATGTATGTGGTCATTTTTGTCTTTTATTTCTTGCAGATGTGTTCAGTCAGTTGTAGAAGTGTGTTAGAGAAGGTGGTGGTAACACACAATGGTTGTAATAACATTATCAAACAGTGGTAGCTGTTTAATAGAAGTACTACCCACTGTATTAGAGCTTGATACATGCTATGAATATGAAATTGGTTTGATTAATTTATGGACATACAATAGTGTACCGAATAAAATCAAAAATGTCAACTCATCTTTCAAGTATGGTGATAAATTGGTTGATTTGGATACAGGTTCCTATGAAATTGATCGTATAATAAGTGAAATAAAGAGAAAATTAAATGTTGATAGTTAAAATCTCATTCTACAGGGGAATAATACAACAATGCTATGTGAATTAAAAGCGGATAAAGATGTTGATTTAACAATGAGCACTTCACTGGCTGATATACTTGGTTTTGATAGAGAAATTCTAGTAGCAAATAAATGGCATTATTCTAAACGATTAGTGTGCATCACAAATATAACATCGTTCCAGATTAGTTGTAATCTAGCATGCAGTAGTTATCGGAATGGAGAAGAGGTTCATACAATTTTTGAATTTCTTCCAAAGGTTGCACCTGGTTTTCTAATAAATAAATCGCCAAATCAAATTATTTATTTTCCATTGAACACACATAGAATTCAATCTATTGTAATTCAGATAGTTGATCAGAATGGTAAACTAGTTGATTCCCGCAGTGATAGTATAACAATGAGAGTTCACATTAGATGGAAGGAGTGAGAGAGAGAGAGAGGAAAGATGAATGCTAGGTGTGTTAGAACATTGTGTGTGTGTGCATTAGTTGTGTGTGAACAACACAAGCGAGAGAGAGAGAGAATGGGTTTTGTTATTTATAACCTAGCGCCAGGTGCAAGTAGGTCTGCTAGTCGTCAGCCGCCGCCGCTTAGTACTTATCAGTCTGTGGAACTGATAACACATAATCGAGCAAGGTTTTTAGAAAAGCTTGGTTTTAAAGTAAATTGGAAATATGTCATCAACATACGCAGCCGCAATTAGCGACATACTAAATGTTGAACAAGATATACACTATTATTCAGATATAACAAAATTTGATTATCACACTCATGCTCCATATGGTAATTTGAAATTTCATTATAATGACGAGATTCACATTTTAAAATCATCACACGATCTTATTTCTTTCGTTGCAAAATCTTTTCTTATTGTTGAAGGAAACATTACATGTAAAAAGCCGGGTGAAGAAAAAGAAGACCCGCTCGTTGATGCACAATATATGCCCAACTCGAATGCAGTAGCACATATGTTTGATGAGATACGATTTGAATTGGCAGGTACAGGTGTTGAGAAGTGTCATCTAGTGGGTATTACTTCATCTATAAAAGCATATTTAGTGAAAAAACAAATCGATAAAAATACATATGAGCTAGCAGGATTCAATAAGGGAGGATTAACACTTAGTGATAATAGATTTGCATTTTGTGTGCCATTAAAATAACTTCTACCATTTTTTGAGGATTTTCAACACATGATTTTGAATATGAGACAAGAGCTTGTACTATTGAGATCGGCAACAGATGTTAATTGTATTATATCCTCTAATGCTACAACAATGTCATTGGAAATAACAGAACTGCTTTGGAAAGTACCTTATATACATGTAGATGATCATTTAAGATTGAAATTTCTAAAAATTGTCGATCAGGATAGGCCGTTGAAAATTGTGTTCAGAAAATGGGATATTCATGAATACCCGCAATTACCCAGTTCAACTTCAACTGTTTGGATGATAAAGATGGCATCAAAGGCTGACACACCACGATTTGTAATATTAGCATTTCAGACCAACAGGAAAAATGTAATGTCAAAGACAATGTCCAATTTTGATTCATGCAAATTGCATGATGTTAAACTTTTCTTAAATAGTGAATATTTACTGTATGTTCGACTAAATGGAAACAAACAACTTTTGTACAAAATGTTTTTGGATTTTGCACCTAGCTATTTTAATTTAGGAATCCATACCGAGCATGGTACAGATGTAGATTATAAAACTTTTACTGATAACTGTGCAATAGTTGTACTCGGTTGTTCACATCAAGCTGATCATTTAACATCGTCAACAGACATTCGATTGGAAATGGAATTTGCAGAGAATGTACCAAATTTAATGACTGCATATTGTATTTTAATAAGTGACACATTAGTGGAAACAATAATATAGAGCGCATTAGTTCGCGAAGTTCAGTAATTTGACGCAAGAGTGTGTGTTTTATGAACATAGGAGGGGGGTATATATAAGTGCGTGTTTAAACAGTAATTATATCAGTTGTGATGAGTAGCTTAGATATTCCTCAACCGCCATCACCATCATTATTGCCAAAAGCAAAATTTGATGCATTTGTACAAAGAATGTGTGCTGGCGATGGGCAACAGAAGATGGATGAAGAAGGGAGCAGCAGCAGCAGCAGCAATTCGACAGAATTTCGAGAAATTGGTATACAATGCGACATGGATAAAGAAGAAGAAGTAGAAGAAGAAGAGGCGGCACAGGAAAGAATGGAGAAGAATTGCCTCGAACAGAAAAGTGATTCTTCTTTTGCTGTAGTCAAGTTACATTTTTTCAAAAGTGATGATAACTTCATCATTATTAAAGAGGTAGGCATAATTGATCACAATCTACTCCATATTGTTCTACACTTTAAATCACCATTTGCAAAAAAATTACTGAGTAGAAAAATGTATCGTGATGGTGTTGTGTATCGTCTGTTGGTTGGAGCATAACTATCATAAAATTAGATGGGATCAAGGTGATTTGACTTATTCTGATGAACTGTTAGCATCATACTTGCAGAATTATTTCACAATCCATACAAAGGGAAGAGGAAAATCACAGTTTTTGAAAAGGTTACACAACAATGTAGAAACTATGCCGGAGAACTTTGAAAAACCAGACTATTCAATGTTTACAGATTCTTGGTGTTTTAGTGTATGCAAAATTCATAACAAAACTAACAATGCTTGTTGTGCACTTTTTAGTGCATATCATTATTTGACAATCTTGTTGAGTAAGAAGCAAACAGAGAGAAAGGAGAATAGTGCAGCAGCAGCAGCAGCAAACAATTTGCTAAATTCCGATTATACATGTGAAAATAATAGAATGGAAAGTATGAAGCATTGTAATCTATACACAAAACAGCTAAAACGCAAGTATGCACGACAAGGATTCTATTTCTAAGTATGAAGCATTGTAATCTATAAACAAAACAGCTAAAACGCAAGTATGCACAACAAGGATTCTATTTTGATGGAAAAAACATTCTATGTGTTTATTGTGGATTTGATTTGAATTCGCATAGAGCAAGAGTATGCAGTCTAGCCTGTAGCGAAGGTGGAGGGGGACGGCAGAAACAAATAAATTTCACTGTTTTTGTACCACTCATTTAGATGTGAAGAAGCAGCATCAGAGTATAATGAATCCTCAAACTTGGTCTTATGCACCAGTATTCTTGGAAATAAAACTACAAGAGAATATTGAATGTTATGAAATGTGTGAAAAAGCAATACATTCTGCTGAGGAGGGAAATAGTAAAAGTATTGCTAGACAAATGAAATCAATATTTTCAAATTCGGTGAATGTTAGTGATATCAGTGATTATTTAGCTTATTATAGACCATTTAGATTGAGTGTAGACAAACTGATGAAAATTGAAGAAGAAATATTGTTATCGTTATGTGGAACTGGAAGTGTGGAAGAAGAAGAAGGGGAGCTAGTAGAAAGTGAGAGCTTAGAGGAAGGTATGTGTAAATGAGTAGCAGGTGGAGCGGTGAACATGGAAGGGGTGAGCAGCAGGCGAAGCGGCAGCTGTTGGCTGTTCAGTCACATGCATGCGCAACGAGAATCATGGATTATCAACAGCAGAGTAACAGTGGAAATGATCGACATTTCAGTATGGAATCTTTCAATTATATTTCAAAAACGGAATATCCGATGGTCTCACTCAAAGAACTTGTGCACGATTCATGGTACCGTGTTGTACATGCTAGATTGGTGAGAACACAACAAGGACAATGTATCATCATGAGGTTATACGATCTTGACAGCAATGGTGACCATAATTGTGAAGTTTACTTACCTGAGAAATTTCTAAGTGTTTCAAATGTGCAAACACTTGATGATTTCAACAAACAAAAACTCTATCTGAAGTGTATACAGCGAGAAGGTAAATTGCAACTTGTTCTTTTAGAAGAAGAAAGGAATATATAGAAAAATGAATGAATAAATAAATAAAAAAAAAAAACCTATTCCAATTTGTGCAATAGACACAAACACTTGATTAACACTTTGTAAAGTATAACTATAGTAGTATGTAGAATAGATTATCACTATATACAACCTATTATAGAAATTCAATTGATGTTTTTCAATATGGGGATAGCACATTAAAAAAAGCGCCACTATTCCTTTTACAGCATAGTGTGAGGAAAATAACATCTTATATTTTGACAAAAATATGAAATGTAATTTTCTTCATTCTTCCTGTGGTAGAGGAAAAAAGGAGACTAATGTTATAGAATCGTCTAACTGTAGAAATTCGTACAAAGTTATAATGGGAAAGCAAGCTAGTGGTAGTAGTTGCGAGTTTTGCCCACCAGTAGTAGTAGTTGCGAGTTTTGCGCACCAGTAGTTGAAATTGCATGTTTTGCCCACCAGTAGTAGTTGTGAGTTCTGCCCAGTTGAAATTACAAATCTGAGATATCTGAGATTTTAAATATCTGAGATATCTTTACGTTGGCAAGCCTGCTGCTGCAGGCCCAAGCAGGTTGGAACAAGCCTTCCTATTGGTGGGGCATGTGCACCTGCTCAACAAAGAAGGGAAACAAGCCTTCCTATTGGTGGTGGTGGGGCATGACAGGTGCACCTGCTGGTCAACAAAGAAGGGGAACAAAATGGCTGTATCTGTCTTCCTATTGGTAGGGCCTATTGGTGAGGGCAATTGGTAGGGAGTCCATTGGTGGGGGGTGCCTTCCTATTGGTGGGAGGCCTGACTCATGGGCAGGGGGGCCACCATTTTGCACATGGTGGGGGACAACACAGGGAAATCCGCCATTTTGGACATGCTCCTTCGCTTCCTATTGGTTGGGGGAGGGGCTTCGGTGAGGGGCAGAATGGCTAATGCTAGGGCTGGCGAGGCAGAGGGGGATGTGGTGGGGGAAATCTGCCATTTTGGCCACGCCCCCTCACTTCCTATTGGTTGGGGCATGGCCAAAATGGCCGACACTAGTGCTGGGGTGTGAAGGGGTGGTGAGGGCGGGGTTTTAGGCCATGCCCCTCGTCACCTATTGGTCTTGTGCAGAACTCTCAAATCTACACTACTCGCAGGTAATGTTTTTTGAGCTTTTGAATGTCCTCAGACAACATATATAGTTAAACTGAACACCACTCATTGCCGTGCAATTGGGCCTGAACAGAGATTAGCAATCTGATCAACACTAGATTACTTATGTGGAATTGTTGTTACACCATCACTTAAGTGTCGTGAATTTTACTACTACTTATCTTTTTTTTAACTACACTTCAAATCAAATTTTTCGCATTTATTCTATTATAACTTTGTTCCGAGTACTCTTCGTACTTGAAAAACAAATTTTATTCACTTGAAACCCCAAAACTTTTATTTATATAATCAAACATATAGTGAACCTGAAGATTCCAAGTTTCCAAAAACAGGATTTTTGAGTTAGGCAAAAATTTATTCTAGAATATATTTTATTGAATGATATGCATTGGAATATAGAGTACAAATGTTATAAAACAATATTTCTTAGTGTATAAGAAGTTCTCACCTTGTTGTGGAATTTTGGTGCATGCTTTAACATTTTGTTTGAAACTTATTTTTTTGTCACACTCCACACAGCAGATTGCTCGGTGTTGACCACATATTGGGTTGTTGCAGTGACCACAGTAAGTTGTTGTCATGCGTCATAGTGCTGCTGGGCAGTAGAAGCACGTTTTACGTATCCCTGGTCTTTTTGGCATTTCTGGGGTCATTGGTATTCCAAGAATTTCACATATCTGTATTCTAGTGTTTCTTCACAGGTTGGGCGTTTGAAGTCGGGTTCTCATGTGTGGTTCAGTTAGTTGTTGGCACAATTCCTTCATGAAGGATTTCCTATTCATTGGTTCATTACCGAAACGTATGTTATTCATGCAATAAATCACTTAGGAGTACACGAATGCAATGTTCATTATGCCGTAAAACACGCTGAGAGGCCAACGACGTGTTTTCCTGCTGCAGGACATATCACCACACATCTTATCAAGTGTATCTACTGCTCCTTTTGTAGAGTTGTACGTATGAATAATTTCTGGTTTCTCTGTGTTTGGGTTCAAATTCATCCCAGAGTGCATGGTAGAAAGGAGAACTACGACCTTATTGGCTTTTTGCTTGTGGGAGACTAATGTTTTTCTCCATATCAAAAAGGAACATGGAAGATCCAACTGGCCTTTCTTTCTTGTTGCCAAGATCCTTAGGTACACCTTTTCTATTCAGACGGATTGTTCCTACTGTTGTTAGATTGTAAGGCTGGTTCAACAGCTCATCAGCAAGTGGTATGTTTGTAAACCAATTGTCAGTGGTTACACTTCTATTGGACCCATGATTGCTTCTAGTCACACTTCTCACGAAATAATCAGCTGTAGCTTGACCTTCTATTGGAGTTTTTTTTTCCTAAATATGGTGTTCCATCGACCATATGATATATAGTGGTGTTACAACAAAGAACAATCTTTATGCCATACTTGGCCGGCTTGTTTGGAATATACATCCTGAATGGGCATTTGCCCCATTTAAAAGCTGAACCTAGTGCCGCAGTGCAGGATGGTTCCTCACAGCTTGGCGTTGTTGTCATTTGCAATGGGTGTCTGGCTTGGAAGTGTTTCGACCGCATTGCAGGATGACTATTTATGGTTGCCGGAAGATCAACAGCTGGGTTTCTTTCGTTATTTTTCGTGATAGAGAAATTCTGATAGCAGATTCATTCTCAGCGATCCCAAGTTTAGCCTGTAGGCTCATAATGTCAAAAATATTTTTTAATAATTAAAAATCATAATGAAAAGTCATTAATATGGTAGTACACCACGTTCCTGGAAACTTTCTACTGGTGACTGGAGTTATTATTGATTATAGGTAGCACAAAAATCAAAATAGCCGTGAGAAAGAAAACTGCTGATGAACGCGAATGAGACCGTCACTCCATTGTTCTATTGTCTCGGCTGCTTGGCTGAGCCTGGCTGGAGAGATCAAATAACCGACTGGATTGATCTTTCGTCTGTCCACCAGGCGGAGCTATGCTGACCATTGCTGAGTCGAAGACGTTACTGCGGCCGCTCGCATTCCCACCAACGCTGCTATTATTTGCTGTCTCAGCGCCAAGTCCAAGTCAGACAAGCATCCAGCCTGCACTGCAGAGCTAGGTTGAGACCAATGTATACTTTCGGCTGCTAAGGGAAGTCGTACTCATCAGAATATTGGATGAGATAAAGGAACGGAGTAAGAAACCTTGCTGGCTCACAATCATCGGTCTTCTTAGCACTACTCTCTCTCAATTGATGTGCTCACATCAGCCTTCTTTTCCTAGAGAAGTTCATTATTACAGTAGCAGCACTCTCTCACAATCAACTCGCTGACTCACACATCAGCCTTCTCTTTCTAGAGAAGTTATTATTATACACTCCATTGTCTACTCATTCTACTGCTGTTCTAAGCTTCTAACATGACTGATCTGCTTTTGAGTAGATCAGAGAACACTTCATTTTTCTAAATCAACTCACAAGTTCATCAATATACGAGTGCACCATATAATATATAGATACATGCAGTAAGTGCTGAAGGGTGATAATAAGCAGTTGTTACTGTATTGGAGTGATTTGGAAAATATTCCAAATCATTCTAAAAATCCAAGGCCAAGAAGAACTAGACTATCATACTGTACATTAGATTTAAGATTTTTAGCTTCTCTTCCGAATTGAAAACTACTTATACCCTTCAATCACTTCATAAAAAGAAGCCTAGCAGTAATTATTTCTTCAGATTGCGTTCAGATTTGCAAGGTGACCGGATTTTTGGAACCAGTAATTGTGGAATCAACTATGAAAAAGAGGGATTTTGGGACCATGTCTGGGGTATCTACCTGCAAGGTGATTAGCAAACAATAGCCGGCCATTTCGACAGTTCCACAGGCTTCTGTCGATGAATGAAAACCATTCATCAATTCATTTTTGGGAATAGTTATATGAGGCCAACTGAGTAGATAAATAATCTATTTTCATTACAGACAACTCCAAGAGCAGAAGGCCTCTTTTCCTACATGTTATTAGATCTAAGTTTTTTGATCTAATGGAAACTCGAAATTTATATTTTCCTGATCATGTAGCAGGAATAATATTTCAACTTGAAAATGTGCATAAAGAGATATATGAAGTATATTTATATCTGAGTATAAGTTGTGATGTACCAAAAGATTATACAGCCCTCAAACTATATAATAGATTTATTCATAGGCCGTTATGAGAACAAAATAAATTCTATCAACGAAAAGCACTACAATCTTATCTGAGGTAGATAGACGATCGTTATCTAACCTACAAAGTGTGAAATAAATGAAACGGTATTTATATGCTTTTCAAAAAAATTTGTCAATGGAAAGAACCATATATGTTTGTATGTCTATTGATTGGATCAGTAAAACCATATTTGAAGGTTAGATTTGAAACAAAAACATAACCCCAAAACAGACCAAAGCTAACTTGTTAACAAGTAGCAAATTGAGAAGGCAGTTTGACTAATGATCGATCATAAAAATTATATAATATCAACTTTTTCATTTTTATACTTTTATTTCTATGCCGAATAGGCCTGAATATTTATTTAATGAACTATCATAAAAATATACTTGTTAGAAATATGAAAACAAATTGGCTTAGCCAGTATATTATGATTGAGGGTCGATATTCTAACATATAAAAAACCATAAACAAAAAAAAAGAAATATTTAATTATTATTATGTTCGTTATTATTATAAGCATGTATATTCTTATATTATGTCTGCTCTATGTTATAAAAGCATATCTATGTTCTATAATCATTAGCTATCTTTCGAAGTTATTTACAAATGCATTTCATCATAGACGAATTTTATTAATTATTTGTGTATTCTTATAATTATATGGAACTAAACGATAATTTGGAACAACCCAAAATCAAGAATTTCGCCCTATTTAAAAGCTTTAAAGTTGGACACATTGACACCACCCTTTCAGCATATTGGTTACGTCACAGAATCTGACCAATCCTGAATTAATATGTAAATTTGGTGAGATAAATTTCGAAGAAGAAACTCAACTGAAAATTAGAAGAGGATGACTCAAGGCCATTTTGCAAGAATCATCGGTAGGATGCAGACCTAGTCCATGTACTTAATTGTTGAAAAGCTTTGATTTATGTTTAATGTAATTATATCTTTGTCTTTCTGTTTTAAAAGAGTTGTTCCAAAGTTCCTACAATAATTGTGATATTAAAATTTTCAATTTCATTTGAATAAACCCTGAAATTTTATTAGTGAGGTCTGTTTGACGTTTTTCGCCACGCGGAAGGATCCAGCTGGACGATATATTCTACGGCCGAATATACTTCAAAAACAAGAAACGGAAACAAAAGTCTACATAAGTTATTCGAATATATAAAAGGGGATCCCCATAAATCTACGAAAATTACACAGCGTACAAACTCGTCCATTTAAGAAAAGTCATGACTTTAGTCTTAAGGGTACAAAGTTCTCATAGATGATTTTTATTGTATTAAATAAATTTAAATATACACGCTGTACTTAGCCAAAAGGTCTATTTTCTTTAGGCGAAACCACACCCTGATAACAATTTTAATTATCAATTTATTCTATTTTCTGAATCATAATTTTGTATTAACTCATTTTTGCCTATTTAACTAGTGCAGTTTATGACCCTTTCCAAGGGCTATTATCTATTTTATTTTGTTCAATCAAAGAGTACCGAATTTTTACATAATATTCATAATTTAAAGATTCTAATCTGCTATCATTCAATATTCATTCGGTATCGAATAAAAATCATAATTTGTAGAATCTGTTCATTAATTTATTCAATATTTGCTGTAAAAGTGTATCTCTCAGAATATATCCATATTACCATTTCGTTAAACTGGGTTTACTTCATTATACCTCCAAATTTGTTCTTTCTCGACTGACACATATTGATCGTGCAGGACACATCCTGTTTTGCAATGGTCAGACATTATCGAGTATAATATCTATTATAAGACTATTATTTCTTCTGGTGGTAAATGGTGGTCGATTTTCTTACCAAATAATAAATCTTTTTATTGGGAATATCCCGCAGAATCAAATAATAAATCGACTCCCACCAGCCTACCACACCGAGGTGAAGTGAATCCTGCATTATCAGCCGATCAATGTCACAAGGAAAAGTAATAGATCGTATAAACAGCATTAGAATTAAACTCGGTACTCGAGATATTTACTATTTTGGTTCAGCATTTTGCCTTCATACAACCTATAGTACTTATCAGAGACCTGGTTCGCATGGATTTGCTATTCTGTCTGTTGTTTCATGCGGTCTAATATCTTTCCCAACCACAGCACAATTATTGGATTCTAAATATTTATTATATTAAATAGTCATCATTTGGAGAAAAAGTTCACTCCTAAATTACTATCTCTGTCTGATCCTAGTGACAGCATAATTCATACTCAGCAGATTCAAATTGGACTGCATTTAATTATCAAATTGGATTTAATTCCATCTCACTATAATATAACCACCTACAGTGTTAAGTTAGAAATTCAGATCCCTTACTTCGGCTACCTTTGTAGACCGCCAAACCCTCTATTGAGCAAATCAATTTTTCCAATCTATTCCATCCATACACCAGTCATTCTACTTAGATACTCTGAATTAAATGATACTGATAGTCCAGTTAAACAAAGGCTGGTCAACCTAACCTGCAACTACATACCGCTAAATCATAACCTCAAATACGGTAATTGTTCAATTATTTTCTTCAATCCAACCATTTTATTTATTAATTCCCTTTTTTACTGGACATCCACCCCCCTTCACGGAGCAAAATAGGCTGCAATATTTGCCAACACAAGGTAAGACCTACTATACGAAGAAACCGTACTCATGGTTGAACGATTATAATCTTAGTTTATTGTCTTATGATTCAAATTATATATTTCAGTGTCCTCCCCATGGAGCGGATCTGTGACAAAGTATATTTATATTATATTTATGAAGCTGCCCCTGAACTCTGTAGGAAAAGCTGTGATTTCTGTTGATCATAACTTGGTTTTCAACCAAGTTCAGGAAGGGAAACGTTTCTGCCCTGATTACATATTCTGGATACAATCCTTTACATGAACCAAAAAAGCATAGCTACCGAGAATATAATACAGTCGCTATATACATTGGTGCTTGCAATTTATATTAAAGTTCTTATTTTCAATATATTATTTGGATACATGAAAGAAGTCCAGAACCAATGTCTTCATGTAAAATTTCCTTGTGCTAAATACAGAGTGGCACAAAAACCTCGTATTTTTTTATTCATTTTACAGTATTCAGCTATTTCTGCCAAATCCAAGAAACAGACAGATAAAATTTTCCCCGCCTTTTTTTCAGATAATAGGATTGTGAATAAAATGAGATCATTCGGAACTCTCAATCGCCAATGAGTACTAAGTTATGATTTTTCGAAAATGAGTGAAACTTCAAGAAAAAAATCAATTCTGATGACTTTCAGTTTTTGATCAACAATATCTTTCGATTGTCACCATTTAGATGTATGATTCAAAATTCCTCTGGGCGTATTTTTGTGCTCTACAATCTGAGATCAGGTAGAGCGCTCTATATCATATAGATTTCCAGGTACACCTGAGAACAATGCTCCGTGTATCGAACGGTCTATCACGCATAATTATATCCAATCAACATTGCTGTATGGAATTATTGCTCGGGGTAGTGCATACAAGACTATACTTTCCTCTTTATCAGTCATGCGAAGAATTATCATGAAAACTGCATTTCGTCAGCCTTAACAATATCCCACAGACGCACTATTCAACCAATTTCAAGTTCTCAACATTACTCAACTCTATGTCAAACCCTGATTTGGTATATTTTTAAGTGCAAGTTTTCTTTATTCACTAATAACCGCCACAATTATTACCAAACAAGAATTTTTCTGAACACAGGTATCATCACTCCTAGACTGCTTGAGATATTTACAACTATATCCTTGAATTATAAAATCAATATGATTTTCCCTAAGGTACCAGAATTAATAAAAAAATCCCGAAAATAATAAAATAAGCCATCTAAAGCAAATAGTCAACAAATGGATACTTAGTGTGAATCGTGAGGAAATGGAGAATTATGCAGTATCAATTTATTCTGATCGATGGTGGTCGAGTGGTGTGATAACTGTACTATAATATTGAAAATTGATATAGATTTGAATAAAAATTGGAATAGAACATATAAATAGGGAAGTTCAAATTAATTTATACGGAATTCAATGTGTACGGTGTGTAGAGCAATTTTGAGTGTGTTTGGGATGTCTATTTTAGGACTGATTTCTTGTAGTATCCTAATATGCTCTCTAAATAAAGTTCCATCACCCAATAAAGTTGAGGATTTTAGACCAATCAATATTCTACCTGCATTGTCCAAAGTGCTAGAAAGACTCATTCATGCTCAAGTTGTAAAATTTCTAGACAAGAATAGTAAGCTTCATAACTTTCAATCAGGCTTTAGAAAATTCCATTCAACTGAGACAGCTCTGCTTCGTGTGACTGATGATATAAGGCTAGCTATGGACCAAAGAAAATGCACCATCCTCACCCTATTTGATTTTTCTAAAGCATTCGATACTGTTGATCATACAGTCCTTTTGAATAAGTTGGCTATTCTTGGTTTCAGTCACAACTCGTTAGTTTGGTTCAAATCCTATCTATTAGGTAGGAAACAATGTGTATCTGTCGGTGACAAAAAGTCAACTTGGAAATACATTATGCATGGAGTACCACAAGGTTCAATTTTAGGCCCTCTCCTCTTCACTTTGTATGCTAATGACCTTTCTTCCATTATCAAATTCTCCAGTTTCCATACTTATGCAGACGACCTTCAAATCTATTCAAGCTGTCCCATAACAAAAATTAATGAAACCGTTGGAATAATGAATCAGGATATCAATTCGATAGTGGAATGGACAAAGAAAAATGGCCTTAAGCTTAATCTCATCAAAACACAACCCATTATAATTGGATATTCTCGTCTTATAAACAATATTGACCTTGAATCGATTCACAGAGTTAGTGTAGACGGTAATGACATTCCTTACTGTAGCTCAGTTAGAAATTTAGGCATTATTATGAATAATACTCTTGACTGGTCAGAACAAGTGAACAAAACTTGTAAAAAGGTATTCTCAGCCATGCATGCACTGATAGTCCAGGCGCTGGCTTACATTGAGCATACATGAGAGAGGCAGAGAATTTGACTTCGGATTATTGTTAGGGGGTCTTTAGTGTATATGGAACCCGATGTCGTCACGTCCCAGGGTGGTGGACAGATTGGAGGGAGGGGGGTAAGTTGTAAAAAACGCGCGCTTATAAAATCACCTGTCCTGCAGTTACTATTCATAGTACAGCTTTGACTTCTTCCTCAATATTATGTACTTATAACTGGCTTTCAATGTGATCCTCTACATTTTTGCGATAAACCGCATAGTTTTTCCGCAAAAAAATAAAATATCTCGAAAAATGAATTTTTTTATTATGGACTTTTTGTTATTTCTTGAACATTCAAGTCGTTAGCCGACTTAGAGGAAAAGGTTTCCATTAAACGTTGTAGGCCGTTTCTTCCCGAATTCAATTATATTTATAGTTTGAGGGTTACGATCATAGATGCGGCAGTGGGAGGGGGATAAGTAGCACTGTTACCCTGTTCCCCAATGATTAATGCGCGTAGTGGCCTGTCTATCGCATCGCTCCTACTATTCTATGCATTCAAATTATGTATTTCAGAAACGCTATCTTATGTATTTTCGGTCGCTGAACACGATTTTTCAACTCTCAAGCCTCAATAATTGATAATTCTCATCATAATATACAAATTATGGTCAAATTACAAACTTCATCTCATTATCATTATTTATGATTACATTGTAATGATAAACCATCTTGTTTCTTGTTAGGAATCCTATTTGTGTTTCTCAGTCGATAAAAAACTAATATCTCATAAAAAGAGAATAATTATTCGATTTAGTTCAATGATCACTTTGGAAATGCGAAAGTCATGTAATGGTGTAAGTTTAACAAATAATATAGGCTACCCCATATAGAGCACCGTGTAACAGGAGTAAAATATTTTCTCAATATAAATTTACAATTGAAGCACGAATATCTTATTTATTCATTCATTTATTCCAAGAAAACATAGGCTCACAGACAAACTCCAGTACGAGCCTTATTGACATAGATGATAGTATAACATTACAATTAACATACAAAAAAGAAAACAAAAAAAAAATATCGCACTTCATAAAATCACGATTCAGTATATAACTAATACGATTAGAAGAGAACGATTTTTTGGTTAGATTCCGGAAAATGTAGATAGATCTTCGTATTTTATTTTTTAATTGTATTATATGTTCCGACCATTTTAATTTGTCATCAACTATTACACCTAAATACTTGTATGAGCTAACTCTCTCAATGGACTCACATTGACATTGCATATTATTTGGGTTTGTACAAGAATGTAATACTATTGAATCTACTGATGGCTCCTGAATTTTTCTTAATGATATCTCTATAAATTTAGATTTTCCTATATTAAGAGTTAAGATATTTTGGTCGAACCATGCCTTGAGTAAGTGGAGATCGCGGGATGCTTTCTGGTACATTTCCTCTTTATTTCTACCATAAACATGCAGAGCCGTGTCATCAGCAAACAGAAATAGATTTCCAGTGAGAGGAAGTTTTGCCAGGTTATTTATATAAATGAGAAACAATAAAGGTCCCAATGTGCTGCCTTGCACCACCCCATAATCTATCGAATTCAATTCACTCTCAACGCCCATTATTTGCACAGCCTGTTTCCTGTCCGTTAAATAGCTTTCAAACCAGCTGTAAGATTTATTTCTAATGCCAATGATCTCCAATTTTTCATCAGCTTTAATCTATCAACTGTATCGAAGGCTTTAGCTAAGTCGAGGAAAATTATACAGTTATTTAGATTATCATTCAGTGAGCAGTTAACTTCCCTTGTTAAATTAAAGAGAGCATCTGATATATTTTTGTTATTTCTGAATCCAAATTGTCTTTCCGTTAAAATGTTATTATTTTCAATATAGGAACTCAACTGTGACTTTACTATTTTCTCCAAGATTTTTGAAAAAATACTTAAAAGAGATATTGGTCTGTAGTTATTTTTTTGAGATTTGTCACCATTTTTGTGCAAAGGAAAAACTCTAGCTATTTTGAAACTATCAGGAAATATACCTTGTTCAATACTTAAATTATAAATGTGTTTCAGAGGAGTTAAAAAAATTTGTATGTTTTGTTTGAAGAATCTAGTAGGAATATTGTCGTATCCTGGCGCAGACATGCCTCTCAGTTTTGAGGTAAATTGAATAATCTCGATTTCACTAACGGGTTTCATTGTAAAATTCGAATCAAGACGGTAGTTTTCATCATTCAAAACTGGTGGTTTTGTAGAATCTACAGCGCGGGCTAAATTCTCCCCAACACGTGAAAAGTAATCATTAAAATCCTGAGCTACAGCCTTGATTTTCTCTAGTGGAGAAATGGAGCTATCATGAGCTGGCTCGAACTGTTCAAGAGGAAAACCATCTTTCTTATTGCTTCTGCCTGAAATTTCATTTATAATGCACCAGAACTTTTTAGGATCTCTACCACTCTCATTTATTCTATCTTTATAGTATTGATTTTTGCTTATTCTTAATAAATTATTTAGTCTATTCCTATAGTTTTTATAATGAGTTAATAATTCTCTATTGAAAGGTTGTTTTCTGGTTTGTTTATACAATTTATCTCTTTCCCTAATAGATCGAACTAAGCCTTCGGTTATCCAGGGTTTAATTTTTTTGAAACGAGAATTCCTTTGAAGAACTGGTTTTTTTGATTCATCTATGTTACGTTTAATGATAGAATAGAATTTGTCTGTAGCAATGTTGACTTCCTGCTCTATGAGAACGGAATTCCACGTTTCCTCTCTGAATGTAGATAATAAGGTTTCATTATGAATAAAATATTTGGGAGGATCAGATTTACTTTTATTTGTGAAACTGGAAGTAATTTTTATTGCTTCAATGTAATGATCTGTAACTGCTACTTTAAGAATAGCTGATTGTATTATATTAAGGTTTGCATTGTTAATAAATATATGATCTATTAAAGTGCTACTAGTTCTCTGTTCTCTAGTAGGTTTGTCAATGCAATTGACAAATCCATGCTCATAGAGAACATTTAAATATGAGTCAGTTTGTAAATCGTTGTTCAAAATGTTAATGTTAATGTCTCCTACTAATAAATTTGTTCTACCTCTACTCGAATTATCATAATAGTTATTAAGTTCGTCAATGAAATGAGGAATATGAGACTCGTGGTTCCGATAGACAGCCAAGAGACAATAATCTTTTCTATCGTAGTGGAAAGTAATTTCTAAAGCATTAGCTCCTCCTATACTGATGCTTCTACCAACTGCTGATAAGGAATTTTTAATAAAAACAAGCACTCCATCATTTCTATTGGATTTATCTTCAGTCTGAAACGAAGTGTAGCCGTCCAACTGTTTGTTATCGTCCACCTCAAGCCATGTCTCAGATAAAACGATAACATCAATTTCACAGCTTAATGAATTCAGCCCTACTAGCAAATTATCGAAATTCTCATTATAGCTCCTTATATTCTGATGTATTAATCTCAAGCAACTCTCGTCTGAATCACAAAAATCATTAAAAGAATCAAATGTATCAAACTCTTTGCATGTTATTAAATTAAAATTTTCTAATTCTTCTTCATGCCTATTCATTGTCATGAAAAGAATGCTCCGCCCGCTCAACTGTCTCACCTTATCAATAACCTATATGGTTTATATATAAAAGAAGAAACCTACTCTATTTTATTATAAGATGAAATGTATGGTATGTAAATTTAAGAACTAATAATCCTCGCTAGAACAATTCAAATCTCAGGTAAAAGCGTGGGTAAGTTCAAGACTTTTTAAACAAGATTATACGATAGAATAGAGATAGAAGTAATCATGCTAATTAACGTGAAAAATAAAACGTTCTCACAGTATTAAATGAGTGGATGTTGTAATGTGGATCACTCAGTCAGGCGTTATCCAACTTATTAGAAACAATAACAATCATAATTACAAAAATAAAGCTAATGAAAAATTAATAAATTGTCATTTCAAATTAACATTAAAATAAATCTAAATCAAGATACAAATACTGCAAATTGAAATTATATTTGAATTTACTTCTAGTACGCGCAATATTAATTAACATGGAAAATAAAACGTTCTCCTTGTAAATAAAATTCGTGAATTAGTAATGTATCGCTCGATCAAGCGTCGCATAATTAAGCTATGAAACATTTCAAAAAATAAATAAATACATGATTCAATAAAAACATGAAAAATAACTACATGATTTCAAATCAGAAGTTTTCATAGTAAATTTAGGTTTAAATATAAGACTGGAAATTTACATTTACGTAATTGAATTCATTTCAATTACGTGAAATACGTAATAAATTTTTCAGAACTGTGATGTTAGGTTTAGAAATATCTCTCAACCGAACTGCGCATCCCGATCGAGCGACAAAAAACAGCATCCACACCCCACTCACGATCACGTGAGACAAAAAAAACGTTATAACACTGTCTTAACAAAAAAATTGCTGACATTCGTACGCAAGCAAAAAATAAAAAGTTTTTTCATACAGTGTCAAGCGATCGATACAGTTGAATAATAATTCTACATACTGTAAATATTCATGCATACGAATAATGAATATTACGGGATGTTATTTATAAAAAAGTTGACAATAACTGTAAAAATTAATACATTCATTAGTTCATTTTGAAAGACCGTTTATCCAGTAGAGAAAAGAGAGTTTATCTCATGAATTAATTGATAAATCTCAATGGCATGACAGTTTGATTGTAAGTGTTGCAGTAATAATAGCCTACTGTATTATTCTTATATATATTTTTACTATAAATCACTATAAATTGACAGTAATTCATTGCCATAAATTCACTATGAATGCTCTATTATTTATCAATCATGTTTAGTATTTTTTATATTGAAAAGGAGACTATTAAAATAATTTACTAAACTTGGAAAAAAATTATTAATATTGTATTGAGTTAGTTTCAATTGTTTTAGACTACTTAGTGTAATATTCTATTTATCAAATAAATAAGTTGATATATAAGTAAAATTATCAACAATTGTATTCAAACATAATACATGACACTTGAATTATAAATAAAAAAGGATAATATAATTGAATAAAATTAAACAATCTTGTTTTAGCTTCAATCGTTCCAGCATTCCACTTGAATTAGAATATAACTAGCTCGTATTCAGACCATACCTGAATGTTGATAATAGTAGAGTTCTCACCCGAGTTCAACCACTTGTTTTCATTCGTTGGTTGTGGCAGCGTGATCGATGTCATGTGGGGACCACACTCTGATTTGCTGATCGTTTGCGTTCTTCTTCACCCACATCTTGCCGTTGCTGAACCAGGCTCTATGGAGTTTTTTCGCTTTCACCAGGTTTTTGCCATAGGAAAGAAGAAATTTGTTCTGCGGTGTCAAGTGTTCGTTAACATACACGTCTCCAGATGGAAATGAAGCGTTGACCTCGGTTGCGTTGAGGCGCTGAATTTTATTCTTCTCAATAGCTGCAGCCATCCACGCATTACGAGTACTTCTCGAAATGTAAGACACGATGATGGAGGGGATTTTGGAATTCTTTGTTGCAGGAATACGATGTGCTATGGATATTTCAGACCTACAGTAAGACAAGTTCAGTCCTTTTGCAACACTTTCAATGATTGAATAAATATCTTCATTCTCAGTAACCGGAAAACCCACTATTTCTAAATTGTTTTTGCGAGAGTATTGCTGCAAATCATTGAGATCTTGTCTTGTTCTCCATAGTTCCTCCGAGAACTTCTGATTCTTCATCTTTAGACCCTCACATTCACCTTTTAGATTTTCAGTATCAGTTTTTAAAAGATTAAATTCACTTCGGATATCGTTCAAAGCAGAAGTATTGAGATTAACCGCACTTTCTAACTCCGACAATTTTTTCGTGTTGACATCAAGTTAGAGTCCATAGAGTTCACTGTTAGATGGAGGTTTTTTATAGCTTCGAGAATAGGATCTTGCTCTACAGATGTTGCAGTTGCAGCAGGTTTAAAACATTCTTCGCACTGCCATGTATCTTTCTTGTCTTTGAGAGCAAGTAACTTAGCCGGCGTACGAATGCGTGTACATGCTGCATGATAAGTTTTAACGCATTTGGAACACTTTATAATATCAGCAGCGGTAGGCTGAACAGCTAAATTACACTTGAAACACGACATAATTGCTATTTAACCGAAGCACAACTTGTAAAATAATTGAATTTGAGGTTATAGTAATAACAGAAAATCAACTTAAAACAAGCTAGTAAGATAGTCGAGCGGGCTTGTTTTTCACTATCGGAGCGTACTGATAAAGACTACCTTTCCGAACGGCATCTAGAGCCAGACTGATAAACCATCTTGTTTCTTGTTAGGAATCCTATTTTGTGTTTCTCAGTCGATAAAAAACTAATATCTCATAAAAAGAGAATAATTATTCGATTTAGTTCAATGATCACTTTGGAATTTGCGAAAGTCATGTAATGGTGTAAGTTTAACAAATAATATAGGCTACCCCATATAGAGCACCGTGTAACAGGAGTAAAATATTTTCTCAATATAAATTTACAATTGAAGCACGAATATCTTATTTATTCATTTATTTATTCCAAGAAAACATAGGCTCACAGACAAACTCCAGTACGAGCCTTATTGACATAGATGATAGTATAACATTACAATTAACATACAAAAAAGAAAACAAAAAAATAATATCGCACTTCATAAAATCACGATTCAGTATATAACTAATACGATTAGAAGAGAACGATTTTTTGGTTAGATTCCGGAAAGTTAGTAAAGGGGTATAGGATGAAAGATACATATAGAAAGAAGAAACATTTGAAGAAAGAAGAGTTAGTAGAGCTCAAAAATAATAATTTATTCATCAATTGAGCAGCATAATCTTCCACAAGATCTCTTGAATGCATTGTAGCGGTTATAGAAGGGATCAAGGAATGGGTTTAGTCTATTGTACAATCTCATTGTTCTATTTAGGTAGGAATTGAAATGGTGAGCGGTTCTGACAAACGGTATTTGAAATAGCATATTAAGTCTTGGTCTTTTGCATGGAACATGAAAATTTAACAAATTGATTGAATCTGGCATGAATATAATATTATTTAGAATTTCATATAATAACATTAATGCTCTAATGGACTTTCTGGTTTTCAATTTTTGGACTAAATGTTGACCTTAAGGTTTCAGTGAAAAAACTATTGGACAAAATAGAATTGTACTTTTTAAATAGAGATATAATGCCAATCACTCCCATGTGATATGACTAAATATTTGAATACAGAGGAAATACAACTCTAAAGCTTCGTTTTCACCAAATTTATTAACGAGATGTTAATAACTTAATCTTTATAGATTCTACTTGATTGAACATAATTTATCATACACATGATGAACATATGTGTTTGTCAAGTTCCGTTCAATCTAATAAAGATTGAGTTATCAACATTATGTTAATAGCTTTGGTGTAAACGCAGCTTCATCAACTGATTTCTGTAACTTATATCTACGAATAGATACGTTTCATCTGGCTGAGTTTGACTGATTGTCTTGGGGTGGTACTTGAATGGAAGTGGAATGGGAGCTATCTTTGTTGAATCTGAAATATTTGGAGAGAATACTGTTAGTTGGAAATCCATTGAGGGGAGATTAGTCTAATTAAGGTGTGAGAGCAAGCAATCAATTCAATGAAACAACTACAAATAAGGACTCATGAACGGTTCAAATATGAGAGATTGTCAAAGTATATTTGAAAGAAGTCAGGAGCTATTTGTGAAGTTTTTTTAGAATCACAATGCAAAATCAATGACTACTTGAAATTTATGACTGATTATTGTAACATAGTTTAAATTATCTTGAATTGTATTCGTGCTCATAGTAGGTATCTGGTATTGCACATAGAAACTGTTCGAGAAAAGACCCATACTTTTTTCATTCAATCACACAAACCATGTTATGGAGTCTGTGTTAAATCTAGAGAAAAAATACCCACAGAAGTAGAAAATCATTTCCAATAAGGAAACATTAACTTTAGACAGTCAATACATTGACTCTCTGTCAAAAGAAAATCTAAAAAATTTAATAATGTGACAACCGATCATGCTTTGGAGCAACCCTCATTCGATCATCTAAAACTCATAGGTGAGTGATTGGAATAGCTGGTTCTTCAAAGGCTTTCCTGAAATGGCTGATACTATATAAATAAATCTTAGTATGTTGACATCATTATGGGATATCACTGGAGATTGTGAAGAAAGACATCGAAGGAAGTAAAACAAGAATAATGAGAGGTAAGAATGATTTCCAAGAGCATAACCTTCTCACGAGAACATTACATTTTTCTTCAAGACTCTGATGGACAACAGAATCTGCATAATGTTATCAATGGTCTGGAAGCAAGTGAAGAAGTGTGTGATTCTCTTTTGAATGTATAAAGAAATAGTAATTCGGTCTTCAACGATTTTTATCTGAACATAGTTATGGCAAATTGTACGAGTGAAAGTGTATTCTCACCTATAAAAAAAAGAGTTCTGTCATTCTCCACGATGCAATCAAACAAAAAATCCTAGTCTTAGTTCATTCTAGAACAAAAAGATCTGATCTCTGTATTTTTACTAGGTAGCTGTTTAAATATAATTCAGCATTGAATTTTTAGTGCAGCATGCATTTCTACAATAACCGCAATCTCTGTCAACATCTGATGGATATTTGAAAAAAAAAACGCTTAATCTCACTTGGCCCATGAAATAATTACAGTAGTGAAACTAGTTGTGGATTTGTCTAGATCCTTGAATATCGTTGACAAATTCGCATAATGATGACATGGCTCTCCTGAATTCAACTCCTACTTCACTTTTCAAAACTTTCAAACGCTGCAAGATTATGGGAACTTTGTGATGAGAAGAGTTATGAAAATTCTCAATGAAGATGGAGTGATACAGGTGGACATAGTTTCTATTGTCTATAGTCTAAATTCAAGAAAAGGTAGTGCACATACTAGAAGCAGCAGAGTAAAAGAATCACTCCAATAATATGCTCTCCAAACCATCGAGACTTGATTTTTAAATCTGTGGCAGAGATTTATTAATGTAACATGCAATAATCTATAAAGGAATAATCCATACGTTGGCTACGTGCAGGTATACATCCGTTCATTCATTTGTGGATTGAATTACAAATCATATAAATATGTTTGGGAAAGATTAACAGGCATGGCCCAAAACTATTCTATTCCAAAATTTTGATACTGAATAAATTTTGATACTGGATGAATTACCATTTCGAAACAGTCTGAACCATAATGGATGAATCAATCAAAAGTTAGTGAAATACCATTATAATAATACTGTTAGAAATAATTCCAATGAATATTTAAATTCTCATTTCATTTTGATTTGACATATATCTATTATTATATTGGATATACTCTCTCGAAAGTTCACGACAAACTGAAGATTCACGAAAGTTTAACATTTTCATATTAAACATAATTATTATGATAATGAATGGATGATGAATTCCATTTCCACCATAAAGAACTAAGAAATTCCACAAACATTTCTTGGAAATTAACTGACCACTATATCAAGTAAGCGTGGCCAGTGTGTAATTAATAATGTAGCCTGAAGCGCATCACAATAAATTAATTTAAAATAAAAACAATAAAACATAAACACATATAAATATTATCATTTTCTATCTTAATATATTTCTTGAAACCAAAGTTTCAATTGTTTTTTTTTTGTTTCAAACAGTCATTTCTTAGTTTCCTTGCAGAATGAGATGAAGTTTGTAATTTTGACCATAATTTGTATATTATGATGAGAATTATCAATTATTGAGGCTTGAGAGTTGAAAAATCGTGTTCAGCGACCGAAAATACATAAGATAGCGTTTCTGAAATACATAATTTGAATGCATAGAATAGTAGGAGCGATGCGATAGACAGGCCACTACGCGCATTAATCATGGGGGAGGACCGCGCCGCAGCGTAACAGTGCTACTTATCCCCCTCCCACTGCCGCATCAATGATCGTAACCCCCAAACTATACATATCATTGAACTCAGGAAGAAACGGCCCACAACGCTTATTTGAAACCTTTTCCTCTAAGTCGTCTAACGACTCGAATATTAAAGAAATAACAAAAAGTACATAATATTGAGAGAAAAGTCAAAGCTGTACTATGAATAGTAACTGCAGGACAGGCGATTTTATAAGCGCACGTTTTTTACAACTTACCCTCCTCCCCTCCAATCTGTCGACCACCCTGGGACGTGACGACATCGAGTTTCATATACACTTAAGACCCCCTAACAATAATCCGAAGTCAAATTCTCTGCATCTCTCATGTATGCTCAATGTAAGCCAGCGCCTGGACTATGAAGAAAATGCACGATATCCTCCCTAGAAACATTAAATTATTTTTGGTTCAATCTCTCATCTTCCCACATTTAATGTATTGTAATTCTGTTCTCAACGATATGCAAGTCACTCTGAATGATAAACTACAGCGTTTTTAAAAAGAAATTTTATTTGTAAAAATACATGTTAGCACATCAAGTGGCTGAAGTAGACTAACTAAATGAGCGCGCTGAGAGCGACACTAAGCGGTACTGACAAAAATAGTAGTCAGCACATCAATTGTTTAGGTTTACATAATTCCTCCCTCCTTAAGTTTTTAAATAAATTCGGGACACTCAAAAATTACAAAAATTAAAATGAAGTTACAAATTAAAGTTTACTAACTTAGATCTAATTTCTAGGTGGTACAATATAGCTTATGGTAGGGGTTGATGATATTGGTACTTGTGTATCAATTCGGTAATTCAGTACACTGGTTGGCTACTTAAATTTGTAATAAACGATTATCAAAATTACAATAAGTATGAATGTACTTAAAACAAAAATTACAATGTGGCGTGTCTTAAGGACGAAAGAATCTTCAAAATTTATAAAATCAAAATCTCTAGGTTCAATATCATCAACTTCACTAACATCTTTCAAATCGATAAGTTTAGTATGAATTTTATTTGGTACATGACTCAATTTCTGTGCATATGTGGTAACTGAAGTAAATGGTAATTTTACGTCTGTCATTTTATCATTGATATCCAGATTGATAAGGAAAGATGAGGGAGTATTTATTATTGATATTATTGTGCCATTATTGATATTAATTCGATCAAACTTATATCCTAGAATACAATTACAATTTTCGAAATAATTCATAAATGGTCTATCATTAATTATTTCTATTCTTACACAACTATCCAAATCCTTATTATTTACTACGGACAAAATACAGTTATCATGTATAATTTCTCCTGAAGTACAAAAAGAAATAGAAGAGAATTTTTGAAAATTGGTCAGTTTCCAAAGCTTTTTGTTTTGAGACACAGATATCGATTTTTCTTTTAATTTCATGGTGTGAACATTTGATTCCATTTCAACAGGATAAGACAGAAGGTCATATTTCTCAAATAAATCGTTTAATTTCGGTAAATGGATAATGTAAGTTACAACAGATTTCGATAAAATACAAGTGTTATTACTAATTTCCCATAAAATACTGGAATCTCTACTAGCTAATGAATAATTCTTATAATTAATTAACCTACGAAAATCATCAAAGCTCAAAATTGATGGATGAAGTTTCCCTTCTTTGCAATACATCAACGAGTTAACAACATCATTTATCTCATCATCCAACAATTGTATAGTCAAAGTAATTAAGTCAACAGCTTGCATATTTTCGACAATATTGGCAGTTTCATTAGTAATATTTTCAAATGCTTTATTATTCGAATTAATATGCTCAACATCGAAATTAAATTTCTTAATTAACTTATGGTTCATTTCAAAATTATGTTCTTCATTTTTAACAAGATGTAATTCATTATTTTCTATTTTATGAATAACTTTGTCGAGGTTTTCTTTGTTGTCAGCAGTCATAAGTCCTGTCAACCATGATATGGCGTTTCCTAATCCGTTCATTAGTCCACGTTTTACCTTTTTATTTTTATTTTCAGAAATAATTTCTAATTTAAAATATTGGTTGAGCGAAATTTTCTTCAAGGATTCAATAATGTCAGAGGATATGTAAGCAACTTGCAGATTATTAATATGAGTCTGTAATTTATTTCAAAGATGGTATTTTAAGGTCAGTCACGTTAGTAAAATGGATAACTTTGTATGTGTCGTTGATGAGCATAGATTGTCCTATTTTAATCGTGCTGTCTTTGTCAAGTCTGTCAGTCTGTACGTCAACGTTGCTGGGATCAGGAACAACAGAAGGATGGTCATTGCCTTCATCTGCAACAATTAGATTATCTTTTACTTTTTACGAGGCCTTTTCATTCTGTTAGGGTGGATTTTGATTGAATTTCTTTTCAATTTAAACCTATCACCTTCCTTAGTAGCTGTGCTATAGCCTACCTTGGAACATTTTTATGAAATTTCGGGTTTTTGATGAATATCCTATCTGGTATTTCAGGTGGTTCCTCTCTATTTTTGTTACATTTTTCTGTTCGTTTTCCTTTTTCCTCGATTATTTTCTTGTAAACGGCATCATTCAACGCTTGTATTTCTTTGAAGTAGGCTATTGATTAGCAAGTTCCTCAGTGATTACTGCGGGATTATCCTGATCTTGATTTTTTGGTAAATAATTCTGAATTCCGAAAGTTAGTTCATTTGGGATTAAGTTGAATTGATCTTCTATCGAATTGTTATAGGTTCGCAAAGCTAATCGAAGTTTTTGTTCAACACTATATTTTGGAAATTTAATTTCGAGTCCTTGTAGAATTTCAATAATTGTGGAGTGTGTTCTTTCTATTAGTGCAGGGACACACGATCCGGCGACATCGCCGTCCGGCGTTTTCGCCGGACGAAGCTTCGCCGTCCGGTTGCAAGAAGTACACAGGAAGGCATGGGGCAGAACACACGACTCCGGCGACGCCGGCGACGGCGAAAACGCCGGCCCGGCGAGAAATTGATCCGGCGATATCGCCGGGTATTCTCTACTTCGCCGTCCGGTTTTGCCGCCGGAAAGCAGTAGCAGGGCATTGTACTATATGGAGATGAACACACGACACGGCGAAAACGCCGGACGGCGCTGTCCCCACCCATGCCACTTCTTTATTTATTAACATTTGTAACGTTACAAATGGGTAGGGTAGGTTCACAAGGGTAGGTTACAAGGGTAGGGTTGTAAGTAGGGATGGGTATCGATACATCGATGTTCAGGTATAGCGATCTATCTCATATTCTAGGTACACCTGACAACAATTCTCCTTGTATTATGAAAAAGACCTAATTTTCAGCTTCAAGCATCATCACCAACTACATTGTCCTCACATTGATATTTTGCACAACAACATAAGTTCTTGAGATTATGTTCTATTAGAATTACCAGTAAGATACACTTCATTTCAGTATTTCCTAGTGGAGAGGCGCGCTTAAGGACACCTCAAGGATCAAAATTTCAAACACATAACTTTCGACACAATGCTCAGATTTCATCGTACTACACTTCATCCTTCTCGGTTCGTCACGACGGTTCAAAATCATGCCTAATAAGTCAAATTCGGTCGAAAAATGGAAAATTTATTGTTGAGTGTACGGTACTTAAGCCCATATTCCAATACACAGAAAATGACCAATTTCTATATTCAAAGTTTTGTCACAATCAGAAAAATATTATTGAAGTTTGCATTTGGATTACGATTGAAGTTGTGATTTTGGAAACTTTGTCCATTACGAAATCTACTCTGAAAGGATTGTCCTCTGTTAAAATTATTTTAAGGCTGAGAGAAATTTCTCTGATTGAAATGATTTTGAGAAAAATTTCTCAGATTGAATTTGAAATTACGATTTTGAGATTGAGAAAAGTTTCTTTGATTTGAATTGTTTTGGTTTTGAAACTGATGGAAATTTTTCGGATGCGAATTTTGATTGGAATTTGACGAGTTTTGTTTCCCTTAAGATTTACTGAAAGTTTGATTCATTTGTGTTACATCAGTAGTAAATCCTAAATGTTACAAATAAGCACTACTCTTATTGATAATAGCCTGTCTTGCATCACTGAGGTCTTTGATTCCTAGCGTTTGTAGGTGAGCTCCTAGCTGGTGGTTGATTCCTTCAACTAAAATCATTACAATTTGTTTATCCAACTGAGATGAGATAGTTTCAAGAATTGGACCAGTTAGTCCATCGAGTTTGTGTCTTGAGATAATCACGGTTCTTTTTTGTTGCAGTCTATTTATGAATTGAATAGGGTGTTCTTTCTGGGCAAGCAGTTCCATAGTTAATTGTTCTACTGTCCTATTATCGGCAAAGTTGTTTTTCAAAACATCAATCAAATTTGAGAGGTCATCTACTGTACTGTTGAGGATTACATCTTTAGCAGGTCCATGTAATTTGTTCTTACAATAGTGAAGGAGAATCCAATGATTGTCTGCTGCTTCCGCGATACGATTATTACAATAGTCATTTTTCAATTTTTTGACAACTTCAAGAAAGGTACAAAAAAAAAACAGATTTCACATTTATTTACAAATTCGGTTATGTCTTTGTGCATTGCGGGCCAATAGTAGTTTTTACGTATTTGTTTATAATTCTCGTTAATTCCTCTGTGGAAGTTTTTGTCTTCATGACATCGAGCTATTATCATTGTTTGTTCATCTACATCAGTTATGTCGGCAATTATTCTTTTGTAGATTCAGAATTTTATGTTGGGAACTATTTTGACAATAGACTATCATTAGTCATTGAACTTAGAATTTCTGTTTTTAGAGCTTCAAACAATGGACTTTTATTTGAAAATACTATACCGTACACAGTATCAGGTTTCAAATACTCTCGTATTTCTTCTACGTTGTTTCCAATGTCATGTGCGTCTCTGTATTTGAAAATTATTCTGTTTTTATTAAAGATCTTTTTGAATTGGGGTTTTCCTTTACCTCGTGAAATAACCATTTGGTTAGCTTTAGTGTTTATGATACTATTCTCGTCCATTATACCTATTCTATCATGTGAACTTTCTTGAGAATGTTGTGTCATTAGTGAGTCATTGTCATTATCATTATTAGTATTATTTACAAGGTTTTCGTTGCCAGTTTCCACATCATTTTCATTAATATTATCAATATTTGCATTAACTATTGAATTGTTACCTATTTGTTCATCAAGATCATTCAATACACTTTCACTCACCGAGGAGCTTCATTGTTATGGAATCTTAGCAGATCATTGATATCAATGTCATCGTACTCATCATTGTTATTGGCATTGTCGTTGGCATTGTTCGCATTATTTTCCGCGGAAAAGCCTGGGAATAATTCTGAATCGTCAAAACCTGTAAATTCATCACTACTTTCCATCATATTTACATTGAAAGGCCGTGAGAGACAATCAGCAACACAATTTGAGCGGCCTTTTATGAATTCTACGGTGTAATCATACTCTTCCATTAACAATTTTCATCTCATTAATTTAGCATTTGGTTCTTTTAGAGAATGAAGCCATTGGAGTGGCTTTTGATCTGTTCTTAGGGTGAATTTTCTTCCATACAAATATGGCCTGAAATATTTCACTGCCCAAGTTATTGCCAACATTTCTTTTTCAATAGTAGAAAGATTTTGTTCAGCGGGATTGAGTGTTCTAGAAGTGAATGAAATTGGGAGATCTTTATTGTCAGTCATTTGACTAAGGACCACCCCAAAGCTTACATTGGATGTGTCTGTTGTCAAAATATATGGATCATTATATTCAGGTAACTGCAATATTGGTTCGTTAGTAATTGCTTCTTTCAGAAAATTGACAGCTTCAATGAATTTAGGATCTTTTGGGTTTATAGTGGATGTTTTTCTCAATGTGTTAGTTAAGCTATTTTAGCGAATCCTTTTATCATTTTTCTGTAGTATCCTGCCAAACCTAAAACTTGTTTTATTTGTTTAGTAGTTTGTGGAACGGGAAAATCTTTTATTGCTTTTACTTTTTCAGGATTAGGCTGAATGCCTTTTTCCGAAACTATGTGACCTAGAAATAGAAGTTCTTTCTTGAAGAATTCGGTCTTGTCCAATTGTATTTTTAGTTGATGAGTTTTCAATCGTTTGAATACAACGTTCAGGTGTTTCATGTGCTCTTGTAAGCTATCACTAAAAATAATAATATCATCAAGATATACAAGAACATTTGGTAAATCACAAAATATCAAGTTCATTGTCCTTTGAAATTGAGGTGGACCATTTTTCAACCCAAATGGCATTCTGAGGAACTCATAATGACCATTTTCAGTACTAAAAGCTGTTTTTGCTATTGATTCGGGTTCCATTTCGATTTGATGGAATCCTGAAACAAGGTCAATAGCCGAAAAGTACGTTGCTCGACCGATTTTTGAGAACAAGTCTTCAATACTCGGGAGAGGAAATCTATCATCTTTAGTTTTGTTGTTCAATTTCTGATAATCTACTACAAGATGAGCTTCGCGTTTTCCTGAAGCATCAGGTTTCTTCGGCACAACCCATAAGTTTAGGGAGAGCTGTACGGAGAATTAGACGGTCTTATTATCTTTTGTTCGAGTAACTTGTTTATTTCATTACTAATATCCTGCCTAAATAAGATAGGATAGCGGTAGTTTTTTGAATAAACAGGTTCTTCGTCTGCAGTCACTATTTTATGCTTGAGCAAGTTAGTAGCAGTTAATATATCACCTTCGTATTTTATTATTTCGGGATATTTCATAAGAGTACTAATAATGCATTCTTTCTCTTCTGAGTTCATATGCTCAGTTCTCAATAGAGAAGTGATTTCGTCAATGGAGAGGGGATTATCGATCATCTCACCCAAGTACAATTCACATTCTTCTACAGAAACTGTTTCGATACTCAACGTTTTGTCACAATCAGAAAAATATTATTGAAGTTTGCATTTGGATTACGATTGAAGTTGTGATTTTGGAAACTTTGTCCATTACGAAATCTACTCTGAAAGGATTGTCCTCTGTTAAAATTATTTTAAGGCTGAGAGAAATTTCTCTGATTGAAATGATTTTGAGAAAAATTTCTCAGATTGAATTTGAAATTACGATTTTGAGATTGAGAAAAGTTTCTTTGATTTGAATTGTTTTGGTTTTGAAACTGATGGAAATTTTTCGGATGCGAATTTTGATTGGAATTTGACGAGTTTTGTTTCCCTTAAGATTTACTGAAAGTTTGATTCATTTGTGTTACATCAGTAGTAAATCCTAAATGTTACAAATAAGCACTACTCTTATTGATAATAGCCTGTCTTGCATCACTGAGGTCTTTGATTCCTAGCGTTTGTAGGTGAGCTCCTAGCTGGTGGTTGATTCCTTCAACTAAAATCATTACAATTTGTTTATCCAACTGAGATGAGATAGTTTCAAGAATTGGACCAGTTAGTCCATCGAGTTTGTGTCTTGAGATAATCACGGTTCTTTTTTGTTGCAGTCTATTTATGAATTGAATAGGGTGTTCTTTCTGGGCAAGCAGTTCCATAGTTAATTGTTCTACTGTCCTATTATCGGCAAAGTTGTTTTTCAAAACATCAATCAAATTTGAGAGGTCATCTACTGTACTGTTGAGGATTACATCTTTAGCAGGTCCATGTAATTTGTTCTTACAATAGTGAAGGAGAATCCAATGATTGTCTGCTGCTTCCGCGATACGATTATTACAATAGTCATTTTTCAATTTTTTGACAACTTCAAGAAAGGTACAAAAAAAAACAGATTTCACATTTATTTACAAATTCGGTTATGTCTTTGTGCATTGCGGGCCAATAGTAGTTTTTACGTATTTGTTTATAATTCTCGTTAATTCCTCTGTGGAAGTTTTTGTCTTCATGACATCGAGCTATTATCATTGTTTGTTCATCTACATCAGTTATGTCGGCAATTATTCTTTTGTAGATTCAGAATTTTATGTTGGGAACTATTTTGACAATAGACTATCATTAGTCATTGAACTTAGAATTTCTGTTTTTAGAGCTTCAAACAATGGACTTTTATTTGAAAATACTATACCGTACACAGTATCAGGTTTCAAATACTCTCGTATTTCTTCTACGTTGTTTCCAATGTCATGTGCGTCTCTGTATTTGAAAATTATTCTGTTTTTATTAAAGATCTTTTTGAATTGGGGTTTTCCTTTACCTCGTGAAATAACCATTTGGTTAGCTTTAGTGTTTATGATACTATTCTCGTCCATTATACCTATTCTATCATGTGAACTTTCTTGAGAATGTTGTGTCATTAGTGAGTCATTGTCATTATCATTATTAGTATTATTTACAAGGTTTTCGTTGCCAGTTTCCACATCATTTTCATTAATATTATCAATATTTGCATTAACTATTGAATTGTTACCTATTTGTTCATCAAGATCATTCAATACACTTTCACTCACCGAGGAGCTTCATTGTTATGGAATCTTAGCAGATCATTGATATCAATGTCATCGTACTCATCATTGTTATTGGCATTGTCGTTGGCATTGTTCGCATTATTTTCCGCGGAAAAGCCTGGGAATAATTCTGAATCGTCAAAACCTGTAAATTCATCACTACTTTCCATCATATTTACATTGAAAGGCCGTGAGAGACAATCAGCAACACAATTTGAGCGGCCTTTTATGAATTCTACGGTGTAATCATACTCTTCCATTAACAATTTTCATCTCATTAATTAGCATTTGGTTCTTTTAGAGAATGAAGCCATTGGAGTGGCTTTTGATCTGTTCTTAGGGTGAATTTTCTTCCATACAAATATGGCCTGAAATATTTCACTGCCCAAGTTATTGCCAACATTTCTTTTTCAATAGTAGAAAGATTTTGTTCAGCGGGATTGAGTGTTCTAGAAGTGAATGAAATTGGGAGATCTTTATT